>NC_079214.1:53708264-54008264 GCF_029633865.1 Lampris incognitus | reverse complement strand
GTTTATGATGAAAATAATTTCAAGTGGCTCTGAGATAACCACACATGAACTGAATAAGGGATAAAGAAAATGTATGCATTACTGAGGCACAATTCCCTCCCACCCTACTATGCTATAACATTGTAGTGTGATTGGCACCAGCTACTCGACCCTGTGAGGTCGAGCTTGATCTAATGTATGGCTGCTGACCTGGGGGAGGAGCAGGGAGAGGAGGTGAAAGACCGAGCAGCTTGCATGCCTCCAGACCTCAGCTGTCCATGCAGACTGGGAGCTGTAAAACCACCATTTGAGCCTCATAGAACCATCAGCAGAAAAGCTTGATGGCGACTGTATACAAAACTGAAAGCAACTTGCAAGGATTTCTAATGCACCTGATACACAAGATAGCAGTTAGCATTTGCTGTGGCTGTGGTCCTCTGTCCGCTGAGTTTTGGGGAGATATTTTATGACCTATATTGTCCAAGCCGAGGTCCAAGGTCCCTCATGGGATAGGACTTGAAAAAACAATTTAGTTTTACACACACACACACACACACACACACACACACACACACACACACACACACACACACACACACACACACACACACACACACACACACACTCCAGATACAGCATTGCTCCAGGAAGGAGTAAACTAAAATACTAAGGATTATTTGCACATGCAATTTGACTATGAACCATGCAAATCAACTGCCTTTTTGTTGTGAGAGGTGTTTATTGGTAGAGCTTGATTTTCTAAACAGAAGTTCCAGTGGCAGTTGATCAGTCAATTTGCCTAACAAATACATTTTCAGCAGTTGGTTGCATGCCATAGCCTGAGCATAACAGGTTGCAATTAGCAACTTAAGCCACATGAAGTGTACTCCTCAAAATATATAAAATAAGATAAAAGAAAAGAAAACAAAAGCTATACTTCAAAATCAGCACCACAATGTTTGAATAAATACATCAGTATCCATGATCATGACCACCACTCCCTCTTTCAGCTCATGTCTTTAGCTGATAAACAGGTTGAATGAAATATACGGCTGTAGGGATGCCTGGATATTGTACTGTAGCCATGTTGTGAAAGAGGAGAAGACAGGCCAGAAGACAGGCTCCAGCCTGTTGCCATTAGAGGTGATTTGTCTGCAGCACTGATTCCAGTCCCTGCACTTTTATCAGTTTAATGTCCAGGCAACATTCATTATTTCTTTGCTCGGAGGATCAGCCTCTCTCCACCAGAACAAGTGTGGGTTGTGTTTTCTGTTGGGGTGGAGGGGGGCAGTTAGTGCTTGACCTGCAAAGACATTCAGCTCTAAGAGTGATCCATTGTTTGGTAACTCTCTTTGTTGGGGCGTTACGGGGAGGGAAGGGGACCGGTATAGGGTAGGGGAAAAAAGAGAGAAGAGAGCTGGGTTCTAGAGTCGGGTGCTAGAGGTCTGCACTTTACACACATTCTTGCCGATAGTGAATTCAATCTTGCCAGGGCCAAACAGCCTGCACTAATGAGTGTACACACAAACAGTATACACACACACACACACACACACACACACACACACACACACACACACACACACACACACACACACACACACACACACACACACACACACACACACACACACACACACACACATAAACAGACCCTCAATCCAATGTGCAAGATACTATATACAAAAACAAACAATAATAGTGTGTGTGTGGGGGGGGGGCTTCCCTGTACAACCATATACACTTGTACATTAGCCAGTGAGCAAAACCACTATTGAATTCAGGGGTTAAACGCCCTGCTCAACAGCTCTTCTGCAGCATTTTGTTTTGTTGTTGTTTTTTTGTTTTGTTTTGGGGTTTTTTGGGGGGGTTTCTCGGGGGGGGGGAGTTCTCCCTCCCCCTTTTTCTCCCCGATTGTATCCGACCAATCGGCTCTGTGCATAATTGTAGTCCACTGATTTCCGGTTTCTACTGCAGCGGTCATACCTGTTTCCTGTTTGTTGGCCACTCAGATCGGAGACAACTGTGGTTGAACGCGGTAAGACGAAAGGATTGAACTGAGGAGATCATCAAAAATGCTCGTGTTTGTAGCGCACACTTCATATCAGGTAAGTAAGGTAACGGTAACCTATACTTTTTGTCTGTTGTAGGTATAGATATTTGCCTCCAGCTAAGCTCCGCCCACAAAAACGTCACTATGTTTACTAACAGAAAAGGGGTCTATTGACGATTGCATATTTTTCGCGATGCCTGCAAGATTTACCATGGATACATGTCAACGACATGCACAGAATTGTCGACAAACGTTCACCTGAACCTACCAGGAAACGGGTGAAAAGTTTCAAGTTGTTTATATATCGAGTTACGTCCACAACGAGGGTGAGTATCCTCGTGAGTATGAGGATGAGTATGAGTATGAGTAGCAGAGGTGGGGACTCGAGTCACATGACTTGACTGGACTCGAGTCGCAAATTTGAGGACTTGAGACTTGCTTGACTAACACTGATAAAAGACTCGACTCGACTTGACTTTGACTTGGTATTCGTGACTTGGGACTTGACTTAGACTTGAGACAGATGACTCGGAAGGACTTGACTTTTTTTTACATTAAATATTTGAATTTTTCTAGATATTGGAAACTTACGTATTTGTTTCTGAAACATGGTTGGGTGATTTCGAGAGCAATTGCGCACAAACCTGGCAACCTACTAGGACGCGGCTGCAGCAGACTAGCGGGGGCAAACGCAGAGGCAGCACTCATGGAGGGACCTAGTCCAAAAATCATAGTTCGGATACAAGGATTATGTTGTGGATGGCTGTAGTAAGAGAAGAACAGCGGTATGCAAGATCTGCAACTCAAAAATCCGTGACACGACCACCACAACATCTAATTTCATCCGTCACTACAAAACCCACAAAGAAAGGTACGTGAAGGTGTGTTTTTAGCGAACTTTTTGGCTGGTCAAACGGGTCAAACGTTAGCTAGAAAGCCAGCTAAAGTTTGCTAACGCCAACATAGCTTACACTTAACATAGCTTAAACGTAGCCAGAAAGCTAACTTTGAGTTTAAGCGGGATTCGATTTGATTATGCATTTTATTGAGGAGACACAAGTTACGTTAATGTTATGCTAGATGTATAATGGACTGGAGCTTCCCATGCATTATTATTATTATTGTAACCGGTTATTTTCTTGCCCGGCGCGGGATTCGATACGTAGTGTACTGCACCTCAAGGCGACATCACTAACCGCTCGGCTAAAGAGTCAGACAGACAGACACGTTAGCCCGTCTTATTAGTAGTTTACATTATTATTATTATTTATTTTTTGCAAATGCGACGCATTGTATATTGCTATTTACCTTATGTTTCTAGGCAGAAAGACTGCTACCAGTTCCCGCGTGTGTGAGATACAGTATCTAGAAAGGGACGAATTGGCCTCCAGGGTCCGTAAATCTTGGATGAAAATGTTTAATTTTCCTCATATTTGTTAAAAAATAATGATCTAACTAAGCAGTCTTCCCCATATAGATGTATGATGTGTTTGGTTTGGGAATATTCACACTAGCTAGCATCTTTGCCACAAAATTAAAGGGATATATATACCCATAGAGACACAAAGCGTGAGCACTTCTGAAAAAATGCCTTTGTTCATGTCCTGACGCCATGTGTGGCAGATGATCTTTTATAACATACGCCGGGGCGATTGACTGTTCTTATCTGTTCTCATGTATATACCGCCACCTAGAGGCTATGATTTATCCTGTTTATAGGTTTCAGATCCTTATCATGACTTATTCAAACTATTAAAGTATAGTGGTTTTAGTATGCTACTAAATACTGACATTACTAAACATCACATCAAACCATGAAAACTTATTCAAACTAGTCAAGTATAATGGTATGCCACAAAATGGCATTCTTCAAGCATGCCTGGCTTTTATGGGACATGCTATTCATCTTATTTTGTCCTGTCCATATCCACACTAGCTAGCATCTTTGCCACAAAGTTAAAGGGATATTTGACTTTAACATAACTTGTCAAGTTTAAACAGTCTTACCTCCATCTAAGTGTATCTACAAATAAGCTAACAACCACTGCTGTCCCTGTGATCCACTGTCAACAGCACTGTTCCTCCCAGGTGTCAGGCTGCTCATGACATGGTTTGATGTAATATTTAGTAATGTCAATATTTAGTGGCATACTAAAACCATTATACTTCAATAGTTTGACTAAGTTTCCATGGTTTGATGTAATGTTTAGTAATGTCAATATTTAGTGGCATACGAAAACGATTATACTTGATTAGTTTGAATTAAGTTTTCATGGTTTGATGTAAATTATACTTCAGTAGTTTGAATAAGTTTTCGTGGTTTGATGTAATGTCAGTATTTAGTGGCATACTAAAACTATTATACTTCAATAATTTGAATAGGTTTTCATGGTTTGATGTAATGTCAATATTTAGTGGCATACTAAAACTATTATACTTGAATAGTTTAAATGTGTTTTCATGTTTTTGGAGTAATGTTTAGTAATGTCAGTAATGTTTACATTTTAGGCTACATATTTTTATCCATCCATCCATCCATCCATTATCTGAACCGCTTATCCTGCTCTCAGGGTCGCAGGGATGCTGGAGCCTATTCCGGCAGTCACTGGGCGGCGGGCGGGGAGACACCCTGGACAGGCCACCAGTTTATTTATTTTTATATACTTGCTTTAATTTTATACATTATTAAGTTGTATTTGGCTTTGATGCTATACTTTTTTGTGCACAGAAATGGTTAAGTAGGAAAACAATGACAGTGTCATATGACAAGCACCTTAGACAGATACGTTAATAGGCCAGGGAGAAATGGTGGGACCCTCCTGAAGAGGGTAAGTAAGCAATTGTAAGCAGGTTGTAATATTCAATGTTGAAATAAAACTCAACTTTGCATGACTACTGTTTTTTAACTGATTTAAATGTGGAAACTGAGGTAGATCATCGGAATTTCGTATAACTTGACTTGTGACTTGCTTGACCTGAGCAAAGACTTGACTTGTCTTGGTTGACTTATAGCAGGGACTCGACTTGACTTACTTGATTCTCACCACAGTAACTTGGGATTTGCTTGAGACTTGAAGGCTAAGACTCGAGACTTGCTTGTGACTTGCACATGTGTGACTTACTCCCACCTCTGATGAGTAGTAGTAGTCGTAGTAGTTTGAGTATGAATAGGCCAATTATGAGGATGAGTATCCTCATCCTCATAATTGTGGACGTAACTTGATATGTACAACTTGAAACTTTTCATCCATTTGCTGGTAGGTGCAGGTGAAAGTTTGTCGACAATTCTGTGCATGCCATTGACATTTATCCATGGTAAATCTTGCAGGCATTGCGAAAAATATCCATCCATCCATTATCCAAACTGCTTATCCTGCGCTCAGGGTCATGGGGATGCTGGAGCCTATCCCAGTAGTCATTGGGCGGCAGGTGGAGAGACAACCTGGACAGGCCGCCAGGCCATCACACAGGGCCCACACACACACACACGCACACACACGCGCACACACACACACACACACACACACACACACACACACACATATTCATACCTAGGGGCAATTTAGTTTGGCCGATTCACCTGACTTCCATGTCTTTGGACTGTGAGAGGAAACCAGAGCACCTGGAGGAAACCCACCTAGACACGGGGAGAACATGCAAACTCCACACAGAGGACGACCTGGGATGACCCCCAAGATTGGACTACCACGGGGCTCAAACCCAGAGTCTTCTTGCTGTGAGGCGACCGCGCTAACCACTGCACCACCATGCTGCCCTGTGGAAAATATGCCCTTGTCAATAGCACATGCAAACAACCGGGAAACTGGCATGACCGCTGCAATAGAAACCGGGAGTCAGTGGACTACAGTTATGCACAGAGTGGATTACCCCACTCTTCCGAGATGTCCCAGTCGCTGCTCCACCCCCTCTGCTGATCTGAGGAGGGCTGCAGACTGCCACATGCCTCCTCCAATACATGTGAAGTCGCCAGCCGCTTCTTTTCACCTCACAGTGAGGAGTTTCGCTAGGGGCACGTAGCACATAGGAGGATCACGCTATTCCCACCAGCTCCCCCCCCAAACAGGTGCCATGACCGACCAGAGGAGGTGCTAGTGCAGCAACCAAGACACATACCCACATCCGGCTTCTCAACTGCAGACACGGCCAGTTGTGTCTGTAGGGACGCCCGACCAAGCCGGAGGTAACACAGGGATTCGAACCAGCGATCCCCATGTTGGTAGGCAATGGAATAGACTGCCACACCACCCGGACACCCCTGCAGCACTTTTTTTAAGATGCGAAGCAACTCATGGATCTGGAAAAGAATTCACCTACTTATTCACATACAGTACTCACAGAAAACTTCTCCATCTCTATGGGGGAAGGGGGAGAGATTTAAAGAGATAAAAACTTGATAGCAGAACTCTAAAGTTTAAATGTGTTTGGGGAGACTTAAGAGGCTTGAAAATCAAAACATTGACACAACAGAGAAGAACAATTTCAAATACAATGAAAAAATAAACAACTAAATGTTTACTCTTCAGCAAGTCCCCCATCAGATAGATCAGACCATTTTTCCTCCTATTATGAGCTGCTTGCAAAGGCAAAGTTGCCGAGTTGGCAAAAGTGCATGTAAACTACTAAGGGTCTAGTTACATACAACGAGCACAAGGATAAATCTCATGAATAGAATGTGTCCTTGTGCTCGTTGTATCGGTGGTGTTGATTGAGGGAAATTATCAAAAAGCCAAGATTCTGAATTATTTTCATTATATTGAAAGTAATATTAACATACTGTCACATTTCTGTGTTCAGTGGGGTTGTAAAACTCAAATATGAAGGTGTCTTGGTCTTGAGTCCGGTCTTGAATGCACTCTTTTAATGTCTCAATCTCATCTCACACTTGACAGGATAATGACTATAGTCTCACTCATAATATTTTTTTCTAGAGGGGTCAAGTACAAGACTTCAATTTACTTTTTTTTAAATGAATATCAACCTTCCCCTGAGGTGATCAATGAAGTGCAGTCTAATCTAAGTCATTCCTTTTCAGAAGTGAAACATAAAGAAAAAGCCAAAGTGAATTGTTAACTTTTACAATGATGGCAGGCTAATACAGGTACAGCCATGGTGTTTAATTGGACTTGCACTGTTCTGATGTCTGTCAACATAGGTTCTGCCGCCACTGGTCATGAGTCTGACTGGTGAACTCCTCACCATGAAATCTTGAACTTGACTCAGACTTAATAAACTTTGGTCCTTGGCCTGGACTTACCCCCTTAAAATAGTCTGGATTTGGATGATCTTGACTAGTTTTCAGTGAGTAGTGTGTAACCTTTTGCACTAGATTCAAAGAGGCCTTTTTCTTGAAATTTTACTTTCTTAATAAGCTTCTTACTCTATAGTGTCCTGTGAAGATATACAAATGGCTTCAAAAGGAAGAACAACCCCCCCCCTTTCGCCCCAATTGTACTTAGCCAATTACCCCACTCTTCCGAGCCATGCCGGTCGCTGCTCCACCACCTCTGCCGATCCAGGGAGGGATACATGTGGAATTGCCAGCTGCTTCTTTTCACCTGACAGTGAGGAGTTTCGCCAGGGGGATGTAGCATGTGGGAGGATCACGCTATTCCTTTCAGTTCTCCCTTCCCCCTGAACAGGCACCCCAACCGACCAGAGGAGGCGCCAGTGCAGCGACCAGGACACATACCCACATCTGGCTTCCCACCCACAGACACAGTCAATTGTGTCTGTAGGGATGCTCGACCAAGCCGGTGGTAACACAGGGATTCGAACCAGCAATGGAATAGACCGCTACGCTACCCAGACACCAGAAAGAAGAACAACTTTCATCATTCCAAATGAAGATTTCTGCATAATGTGTTTTTTTTCTGCTCTTGTCTGTTGAGGTTTCTGACATCAGGTAGTCAGGGAGACTTAGAGAGACACTGAAATCAACTACATATCTTCACACTCCAGCAAGATTGATAGTTGCATGTTTGATGCACAAAGAAAGTCAGCAATAAAGATGTAAACATTGCACAGCACAAGAAACATTACTAGCACAAGGTTAATGAATTTGAGAAGGATGAAAGCCATCGTGTAGCTCAAACTTATTGTTTTGGGTTTGCCTAATTTGACAGTAAATAAATAAACAGACAACTGATGTGAGGGGAAAAAAAAGAGAACACATTTTATCCTGTTTCACACAACAGCCAACAGTGATGTGCGCATATGCCATACCTCCGTAAGCCACAAGGGAAGCAAAAGAAAAACACTATGAAGTGTAACACTGTTTGCACCCTTCCATGACAGTCATATTGCAAAAACACAGAAAAAGTCTGTCCCATCATTTTTCTTAGCTAATGAAAGCTTGGCTCCCATATATTTTCTGCGGCAGGACCACTTAGTGAGTGGCTGAGTAGCAAGTTGTACATTTTCTGGTAGCGGGACCTCAAGATGATCCTCAGGAAAATCAGTATCAGCTGGTTCTAATATGCATGGCTTTAAATGATTGATTCTGCCTGATGTTGCAATTCCAAGCAAACTGCTAGCTATCCTTCACTGACTACCACATCATTGGGTTGTTTGTTTATATTGCCACAGAAATGTTACTGTTAATCATTATCTGATCCGATATCCACCAAATCATGGCTGGGAGATAAGAGTATTTTTGAGTGCTTTTAATTATAGTGAGTGGTGCTTTTTTATTGAAACTTTGGTTAATGCTTTTAAATCACGCAGCTTTAATATCATAGAGACCATTTAAAAATTCAAGGCAAGTTGTCAATGGTGTTATGGTTACAACAAGGCCCAGTATTGTTTGGAGTTCCTTGTCGAGAGATTACCAGTCGCTCAAGTATTCTGGATAGTTGCTGACATAGGAGCGGGGTCCTTTAACCAAATGGTATGTTTTATTAGGGGAGATTTCCCCAGTCTTCCTGTGAACACCTGGGTGAGTTCAAGGACCTGTTGTACAGGCAACTGTCTAAGGTCAAGCTGTCGAGTGGTTATCAGCATGGGGAGAACCATCACTTCTACCTTGTTTGCCATCTTTACTTTTTCTGTCAGCAACACACTCTTCATTTGAGTACCTGTGTTTGATGTAAGTACTTATTTACAGTGTCTGCTCTCTCTAGAGTACACATCCCATACTTCCACTCTATGAGGAGGTTGACATTTGGGAGGCCTATCTTCTGGTGGGGGAGGGAGATCTCACAAGTCGATGTAAAATCTTTGTCTGGATCATGGACTAGGTTTCTTGGAACTGGGCTCAGGGGAGGGTCACCCTCTACCCTTGTTATAATTCGTCATGCTCTCTGGTTCTACCAACTCTTGCTTATACTGGGCTTTCTCAAGATTCTGTCTGGCTTCAGCTCTGTACTGCTCTGAACTGTCTTGCATCGACAGCACGTATGAAAAGGGAATTTGCTTTGAGGGCTGTTTGGACTACATTGACTTCCTCAGGAGGTCAAGATGGCCCTGAACAGGAAACCCATAAAAAGTTATAACCGTGAGAACCCTTTAGAGGCTTGCAATACCTCACTGTATGCAAAAGAGCTGAGAGGAGCCATTTATGTACAGCTCTTATTCAGCTAGGGTCAGCCACCAATTTCTGGAGTGTGGACTTCAGGGTTTGGTTTAAGTGTTCCATCAGCCTGTTAGTCTCAGGATGATATATAGTTGCATGGATGCTAGTGATGCCAAGCTCTATATGAAGCTGATTCATTTTCAATGGCTTCTCAGGCGCAGAAAGCCTGGTGGGACACAATAAACTCTCTATGGGTCGCTTCTGACCCATCAATGAAACTACACACAAACCTACTTGCTCAATGAATCCAAACACAAACGCACATCATCAATGAAATCACAAATGCACATATTAACATAATATTTTTTTACTTTTATTACTTTTATACTTTTTATTTTTATTCAAAGAAAGTTGAATCAGTTCATCTGGACACAACTTTTATTGAGAGAGAAACATTTCATCATTCATCTAAGTTGCCTCTTCAGTCTCAACTGACTGCAGGTATCCCCACCTTTATAAACAATGCAGTTGTATTGCACTGTTGTATTAAACCAGACAGACTATCATGAGAGAATCATTACATTACTTAGCGACATGAATACTTATGAGTCCCTGAAATGAGATCCAGCAGTGGTTACAAGAAAAAAGTGATAGAGTGTCTGAAGCTGTTAGAACAGACGGAATTTTGTACCACAGATTATACCCAGGGGAAGCTACACCTAGGCTGTATGTTTTACCTAACATACATAAACAGGATGTGCCATTACAACCTGTTTGTATGATTAACTACTCAGTTACCTATAGCATCTCAACAGTCATTTTCTGCCATCTATTCTTAACCCGTTGGTGGGCAGTAATGAACATCACAATCAGAACACTGGATTTTGTGGATAAGGTGAGGGTCATCATTATGGAGAGGAATGAAATAATGGTCTCTTATGATGTTAAGTCTCGTCACGTGTGTTCCTGTTGATGAAACGGTGGAGGTAGTCCATATGAAATCACAAATCGACCCCACCAATAGGACCACTATTAACACTGACCAAGTGTGTCTGTTCCTGAATCTTTGTCTTCAGTCCAAGTACTTCACATACAGGGGGCAGTACTATAGGCAGAGGCATGGGTGTGCTTATGGGTTCCCCAGTCTCACCTGTATTGGCCAACTTTTATATGGAGGAAGTGAAAAAGAGGGCTCTGGTGTCCTACGCAGGGACACCACCTAACCATTGGTTAAGATTTGTGGATGATACCTGGGTTAAGATTAAATCTCAGGATGTACCACATTTCACCAACCACATTAACTCTGTGGACAACCACGTCAAGTTCACCAGGGAAAATGTGAAAAATTACAGGTTAGCTTTCTTGGGCTTTGAAATTGCAATTGGTGATGGGGGACATTTGATTTTGATGTTTACTATTAATCTACACATACTGATCAGTACTTAGGTTTGACTCTCATCATCCACTGGAGCACAAACTAGGAGTCATCAGAACACTGCACCACCGAGCCGACAGTGTCCCCACCGACACAGTGGCCAGGGAAGGGGAGAAATCCCACATTAAACAGACTCTGGTTAAGTGCGGTTATCCTAACTGGGCATTTGTCAAATCCAGGAAGACACCCAAACAGCGCACCAGCCAATCGAAGAGAAGAGAAGGACAACAGCTGTCTAAGCATAAACCAGTGGTGATTCCGCATGTGGCAGGAGTGTCGGAACAGTGGAGATGCATATTTTCCAAATATCGTGTCTCAGTTGCTTTCAAACCCCAAAACATGCCAGAAATTGGTCTACCCCAAGGATTGGGTCCCCGGGCACAAAAAGAGCAATACACTGTTAAGTGCCGAGAAGATTGCCATGATTTGTACATCAGAAAAACCAAACAGACACTGGCCTAGAGGATGACACAACACAGGAGAGTTAATGCGTCAGGCCAGGACTCTGCAGTCTACAGGCCAGTAGCCACTTTTTCAAGGATGAGTATTTGCACATCCTTGATAGGGAGGTATGCTGGTTTGAATGGGGAGTCAAATGTCCCTTTTCCACTACATGGTACCAACTCAACTCGACTCGACTCGCTTCTCTGTTGTTTTCCATTACCATAACAGTAACCCCCTCAGTGTACCCACTCCAGTTTATTTGGAACCTCAACAAAGGTGGCACCAGAAAAGTGGTAGCAGTTGCCAAAATGCTGGTACTTTCCAGTAATGGAAAACAAAAAAAGGGCAAGGCAAGGCGAGACAAGTCAAGTCGAGTCAAGTGGAGTTGAGCTGGTACCATGTAGTGGAAAAGGGGCAAAAGAGGCCATCTATGTGAAGAGGGAATGACCATCCCTGAACCGGGGAGGGGGGGGGGGGCAAGGCCAAGGCCAAGAGTATATCTGTTGCCATCATACAATGCTGTGATTGCAACTATTCCCCGATCCTCTGTGAGTAGTACACATGACCACTGTAACTGTAGTTAATGGTCACACCCATATTTACATATGAAACCGATCGTTGTTATCAGTCGTTATGCCACTGTATTGTTTATAAGGATTGAGAGATTGAGATGGCTTTGACTTGTGTGGAGGAGAGATGCTGGGTATATTGGGAGAAGGATGCTGAATATGGAGCTGCCAGGGAAGAGGAAAAGAGGAAGGCCAAAGAGGAGGTTTATGGCTGTGGTGAGGGAGGACATGCAGGTGGCTGGTCTGACAGAGGAAGTTGCAGAGGACAGGAAGAGATGGAAACGGATGATCCGCTGTGGCGACCCCTAATGGGAGCAGCCGAAAGTAGTAGTAGTAGACAATCTTGTGTTCACACACCAGATTGTACTGAAGGGCTTTTTTAAAACTGTATATCTTGTTCATTTTAACCTTAGTTAAAATGGGGCTTGTAAAACCTTTTTTTTAAATCATCTGCAATATTTCTATCGTTTTTTTTGTTGTTGTTGTTTTAATTTACTTATTAATATAGCTTTTTTATATTGTATTTAAGTGTTGTTGACTTGATAAATAAAGGTTGAATAACAAGATAATAATCATTGACATTATTTATTAGTTGTGCTTCCTTTTTTTTGTCTAAGGAAATTACCAGTGGTGAATTAAAAGCACAAATGTTGGTCACAAGGGGGCGCCACAGACAATCTTGCCAAGGGTGCCATGTTAGCTAGAACCGGCTCTGCGTTTATTAGCTTAGGTTTTAGTTTATTGATTTGAGTGTGGATTAGGAAATGAATGTTAGTTTTAAAATGATTTTCTTTTTACATGTTTATTGCTGGATATATGAAAACCTCAAACCAATATTACATTTAAGTGTTCATAATTACTATAATAGTTTATTGAAGAACACTTATTTTAACAATTTAATATAGAAGTGTTGTAGAGCCGAAGTAACGGAGAAGACCGTAGGTTCACACTTTAGCCGTGTAGGCAACTTTCTTTAATCCACGGTAAATCAGCGGGACAAACAAAACCCACAGCTCGACTCAGCGGAGGTGGCAAGAATAACCAGAAAACTGGCTGGACAACCATAACTTAACCCTGCGTTAACCTGCCAGGGCAACCATGACTTAACCCTTAGTTCCTGGGTTGAATTCTGTCCCCAATACGTGTCCACCACATGAGCCCCCCCAGAATTCGCCCTAGTAATCGAAGTCAGGCAGGCGCGGGTGGACGACAGGCCGTCCGCGGCGGCTCCGGATAACAGGGGCCGGAGTGTCTGTGGGAAGCATTGACGCGGGCCTGTGGAGGTCGGCCTGAGGAGCAGAAGAGGCAGCTCGGGCCTCCACGGGGGGAGGAGGCGGAGCCGGGGGACGACCGCGACGAGGAGGTTGGGCTAACTCCAACGGCTGCGTCAAGTCCAGGTGTGCGGGTTTAACTCGGTCCACTGAAACATGCTCGGCCGTGCCCCCAAAATCCACCACCAGGTGCTTAGTTCCCCGTTCCAGGACGCGGAAGGGGCCGTCATAAGGGGGTTGCAGAGGGGGGCGGTGTGCGTCGTGACGGATGAACACGTAGTCCGCTGACTGCAGACCTGGGGGCACCTGGGACACCGGAGCGCCGTGTTGGGCGGTAGGGACGGGTGTGAAAGCTCTGACCCCGTCCAGCAAGGAGGCTCGTTGGTCCACAGCTGACCAGGGACGCGTCGCATTGGGCATGAAATCGCCTGGGACTCGCAGCGGCGTGCCGTACACCAGCTCCGCAGAGGAGGCTTGTAGGTCTTCCTTCGGGGCGGTCCGCAGGCCCAGCATGACCCATGGGAGCTTGTCAACCCAGTTGCAGTCCTTGAGAGTAGCCCGAAGCGCAGCCTTCATGGACCGGTGGAAGCGCTCACATAGGCCGTTCGCCTGAGGGTGGTAGGCGGTAGTGCGATGAAGCTTGACGCCCAGAGCCTCACCCACAGCATTCCATAGCTCTGAGGTAAACTGTGGCCCACGGTCAGATGAAAGGTCGGAAGGCGTACCGAAACGTGAGACCCACGACCCAATAAAAGCCCGGGCCACATCAGCAGACGTCGTGGATGCCAGGGGAACAGCTTCAGGCCAGCGCGTAGTCCTGTCCACCACAGTGAAGAGGTAGGTGAACCCATGGGAGGGGGGTAGGGGACCAATCAGGTCGACGTGGACATGGTCAAATCGTCTCTCCGGCACTGCGAAGCGTTCCAGGGGCGCCTTAATGTGGCGGTGTATCTTAGCCCGCTGACAGGCAACACACGAGTCGGCCCACGCTTTCACGTCTCTCTTAAGTCCCTCCCACACAAACTTAGCAGAGGTCAGGCGCACGGATGGCTTACCGCCTGGATGAGAGAGGCCGTGCACAGCTTCAAATACGGGGCGTCTCCAGCTGTGCGGGACGATGGGCCTGGGCTGTCCTGTGGAGACGTCACACAGGAGGGTGACACCTGTGTCGCTGAAAGGAACGTCCTTCAGGCGGAGCCCCGTGTCGGAGGCCCGGAGACGGAGGATGCTCGGGTCCGTGGCCTGGTCAGCAGCCATCTGTGCATAGTCAAGGCCCAGGTGGACCGCTCCAATCACTGCCCTAGAGAGGCAGTCAGCTACCTGGTTAGACTTACCAGCGACGTGCTGGATGTCGGTAGTGAATTCCGAAATGTAGGAGAGTTGTCGCTGCTGGCGAGCGGACCATGGCTCGGCCGTCTTGGACATGGCAAACGTGAGGGGCTTGTGGTCCACGTACGCAGTAAACTCGCGGCCCTCTAGCAGGAAACGGAAATGCCGGACGGCGAGCCAGAGACCGAGGAGTTCCCTGTCAAAAGTACTATACTTGCGCTCTCGGGGTGTAAGCTGGCGACTGAAAAAGGCCAAAGGCTGCCAAGCCCCCCCCACCCACTGTTCGTGAACCGCACCAACAGCATAGTCCGATGCATCCGTGGTTATGGAAATAGGCGCTGTAGGTGAAGGATGCGCTAGCAGGGTAGCCTGGGAGAGCGCAGCTTTAGTCTCGGTGAACGCACGGTCCCGCTCTGCTGTCCAGTCGACCGCCTGGTTGGGGGACATGCCTTTCAGCGCCTCGTACAGTGGCCGGATGATAAAGGCGGCTCGAGGAATGAAGCGGTGGTAGAATGTCACCATCCCGATGAACTCCCTGAGCGCACGAGCTGTTTGGGGGCGCGGAAAGGCCGCCACCGCTTCCACCTTTGAGGGCAGGGGGACTGCCCCGTCCCCAGTGATGCGGTGCCCGAGGAAATCAATGGCTGTCAGCCCGAACCGGCACTTCGCCGGGTTGACGATCAGCCCATGCTGGCTGAGGCGTGTGAAGAGGGCGTGAAGATGGGACAGGTGTTCTTCCTCGGAGGCGCTGGCGATGAGTATGTCGTCCAAATAGACAAAGATGAAAGGAAGGCCACGGAGCACTGAATCCATCAGCCGCTGAAAGGACTGGGCCGCGTTTTTGAGTCCAAATGGCATTCGTAGGAATTCAAATAGGCCGAATGGGGTTGTCACCGCTGTCTTGGGGATGTCTGAGGGGTGCACGGGAACTTGATGATAACCACGGACCAGGTCGACTTTTGAGAAGACGCATTTGCCAGACAGGTTTGCAGAAAAGTCCTGGATATGCGGGACAGGATAGCGGTCAGGCGTGGTGGTGTCATTTTTGTCGGCGGTAGTCCCCGCATGGGCGCCAACCTCCATCAGGCTTAGCGACGATGTGGAGTGGGGACGCCCACGGGCTGTCAGAGCGGCGGATGATCCCCATGCGTTCCAGGTGCTCGAACTCAGACTTGGCAATGGCGAGTTTGGCGGGGTCGAGACGCCTGGCTCTGGCGTAGACCGGGGGCCCCTTCGTAGCAATGTGATGCTCCGCCCCATGCTTAGCGGTGGGTGCAGAGAAGGTAGGCTGGGTGAGGTCAGGGAACTCAGCGAGGAGGCGGGTGAACTTGTCTGCCTCTGAGAGAGAGTTGGCTAGACCTGCATAGGCCGCTTCCCTCCGCGTACATGCGAAGGAGGAGAAGGTTAAGGCATCGACCAGATGGCTGTTCTGAATGTCCACTAGCAAACCGTAAGCGCACAAAAAATCAGCTCCGAGGAGGGGAAGCGTTACATTGGCCATGACGAACTCCCACGTGAAACGTTGTCCACCAAAACACAGTTCTACAGACCGCACGCCGTAGGTGTGGATAGGGCTGCCGTCAGCCGTCGCCAACTGGGGGCCCCGCTCCCCGCCCATGATGTCGACGTCAGTAGCAGGGAGCACGCTTCTCTGTGCGCCCGTGTCACAAAGAAATCGCCGACCGGAGATGGTGTCGAGGATGAAGAGTAGCCTGCTCGTATCGCCAACACTCATGGCCACTACTGAGTGTTGGCCCTCTCGTTTCCCGTCGGCCTGTAGTTGCAGGGGGAACGGCAACGTTTAGCTTTCGCACCAAATCGAGCATGGTACATACAGAGTCCAGAGGGCTTGTAGCGGTCTGATGCTGTGGCGCCACCGTCGGGCCACGCCCGCGATGTCGGCGGGGGGCCAGTGAAGGTAGGAGCCAGCACCCCGGCATGGGAGGAACGTTGTGTAGCGACGAAGAATCGGTCAGCCTCCTTTGCCAGCACCCCGGCATGGGAGGAACGTTGTGTAGCGACGAAGAATCGGTCAGCCTCCTTTGCCAGCTCACGGGGATCAGTGATGGTGGAGTTAGCGAGCGCAGTCTGGACGTGGGGCGGCATGTTGCGCAGAAACAGCTCCATAAACAGGAAACATGGCTTTTCTTGACCCAGTAGGTTTAACATCCTGCTCATTAGCTCCGATGGTTTGCCATCTCCCAAGCCCTGAATTGCGAAGAGGCGACGTGCTCTCTCCGTTGTTGACAGTTCAAAAGTTTCAAGGAGGAGATGTTTAAGTGCGGCGTATTTACCATCGGCCGGTGGGTCGGTTATGAAACCGCTTATCCTGGAAGCCGTAGCGCCCCCCAGCGCTGCCACTACGTAGTAGTACCTGGTCTCGTCTGCTGTTATGTCTCTGAGCGCGAACTGCGCCTCAGCCTGCGCGAACCATGTAGCCGCGGAAGACTCCCAAAACTCCGGCAGTTTAATTGCAACGGCGTTCGTAGCCATAATGTGTGTGGTTTCAGAAAACTTATCCGAAAACCGACGTCGGGGTCACCAGTGTAGAGCCGAAGTAACGGAGAAGACCGTAGGTTCACACTTTAGCCGTGTAGGCAACTTTCTTTAATCCACGGTAAATCAGAGAGACAAACAAAACCCACAGCTCGACTCAGCGGAGGTGGCAAGAATAACCAGAAAACTGGCTGGACAACCATAACTTAACCCTGCGTTAACCTGCCAGGGCAACCATGACTTAACCCTTAGTTCCTGGGTTGAATTCTGTCCCCAATACGTGTCCACCACAGTGTAATAAAAAAAAAAGGATTGTCACGCTTATTTCCACTTTTATTTGAATACAAATACAAAGAAAGTCGCTGCCTCACCAAAATACAGATACAAATACAAACACTGGCCTCTCTCTCTCTCTCTCTCTCTCTCTCTCTCTCTCTCTCTCTCTCTCTCTCTCTCTCTCTCTCTCTCTCTCTCTCTCTCTCTCTCTCTCTCTCTCTCTCTCTCTCTCTCTCTCTCTCTCTCTCTCTCTCTCTCTGCTCATCCCTAATAGTAATCATGTTTTTTTCTGAATTTTTAGTTTTCCAAGTTTTTCTTTCCAAGTTTCTGAATTTTTCTTTTATCTGCTGGTTTCACAGCCCCACAGTAAAAGACAGAAACAGCCTGAACAGCATTGCTAAAATCTGTTCTGAGATCACCGCCGGAGTGAAACAAAGGGATCTGAATTCAACAAGTCCTCCAGAAAGCAGCAAGTATTTTGGCTTCTTCTGGACATCTTCTAGCAAGTGATCTCTGTTGCCATCAGGGCTTTGTTATGTTTTACCTGCTTGTAAAACTAACCATTATTCTGAATCATTCATACCTGTTGCAACTCGAATATTAAAAGCTCCGTAGTGTTTTTTATCAGGTTGTTTTATTGCCTTTATCAAGTTTATTTTATTGTGCTTCTTATTGTGTACTTTATAGATTTTATTCCATATTTAGCTCCCTGGGTGTTATTATTTATTGTTTGTGTTATTTGTTTGTTTGCATGTTACTGTGTTTTGTGTTCACAAGCGTCTCTAAACCAATTGATTAATGAAGTTGATTGTATTGTATTGTATTGTATTGTATTGTATTGTATTGTGTTGTGTTGTGTTGTGTTGTGTTGTGTTGTGTTGCATTGTCATGAACTATTTTGGCTAATATTCATGATGGGGGAACTCATTGTAGGTCTCATCATATTAGGTGTGAGTGATGATGATGAAACTGTATGTTCGCTTTTATCAGTTTTTCCCAATCATGGTTAGTCAGGCTCCCCTTCAGCTTGGTAAATATGGCGAGAGGTTAATTGCGCTTGGTTGGGTGTCATTGACCAACTGGACGGCTCCTGGCGTCCTCCCCCCCTTGACCAGTGCCCCGACCCATAGCCACCTACTCAATATGAAAGAGGTCATATATTTAATCATGTTTTTTGAGCTGAAAACATGCTGGCATCTTGTAAGGGTGTTAAGTGTGATTTCCTAGGTGATAAATGCAACAAAATATGAGACTTATCACACGCCCTTTTTTTGGGGTGGGGGGGTGACTCCATTGTCTTTCTTCTGGGGTAAAAAGCACATGCTAATCCCCCAATCCTCTCACCCCCATCAATGATGCTAACGCCTCTTGTTGCATCTTCAACAAGGGTCCCCCCCCCCCACACACACACACACACTGTCACTGTTCTCTCGGTCTACACCCGAAGACAGCCTAAACACAAGTATTTACTTAATATTTTAAATACTGTATGTTGAAAGACACTAGATATTTCACCCTGTTATATAGGTTTATCTTGTGTATTTAATTTACATGTCTTACTTTAATGTATATACATGATGTCCATTATATATTTAATGAACCTGAAATGGTTAATGTAGCTACTTTTATTTTAACAATAATTTGTTTGTGAGTATTTACACTTGAAAAGTTGAGGGCATAAAAAATGTATTTAAGTGTGATAAATAAATTAAGCCATGTGCTCCAGTTCCCCCTTGGGTTTCTGTACGCATCACTCTGGTTCCCATAAAAAAATGTGTCTATGATTAATGTAAGAAAAAAAAACAAACAAAACAAATGCATGAATGAATGATTGAATGAATACTTAATGCCCCCGCTCTGTCAGTGCCATGTTAACACTACAATTACTGTCACTTTTAAAATCCACAGCAATTAGCACCTACAGTTTAACCAAATATAAAATGTAATTCAAATGTGTATCTGAACAGTTTAAATAGTAATTCAAACAGTGCATCTCATTCAGTGAGGGATCAGAGGATTTTCCCAATCTCCAGGCAATTTCCAATGTCAGTGTGAGCGAACGGGTGTGCAATCAATTACCCTGGTGTGTAGTGAGGCGCCTCACTTTTTTCACAAGGCCGATTTCAGCGTTCTCACGATTCAGTCTCTCTGGCAGGTTTCTTGCTAGCAATATCAACAACAACAAATTAGAAAGACTTCCGCTACCAAAGTTCACCCCCGCTAGACACACTGCAATAGCTCTGAACATTTCATGTTGATTGTTAGGAGTTAATTGCTGTCGGCCATGCTATAGTATTCCAGCAAATTAAAAAGTCACAACTACACATTCTCGCTGTGTGTAGACACAAATAAATACTAAATCACTGCTGTTTGTTTAAAGCTCTATGGAGAAAAAAAAAAAAAATTCTCGGACAAAATCACTGTGGCCTTCTGTTGTCATTAAATCCATTTACCCAGCTTCTGCAATATTTTTGTATGGAGTAGCGATGAATTTCCAGGATTTCTTGTTGAGACTGTGTTGTAGTTTGTAGTTCTGTAACGTACGATCCAACTCTTTCAACAAGCTACAGGTATTGAGTCAAGATAATGTCCAAAACCTGGTCAAATTTACATTGCCTTCCTTACCAAAATGTAACATGCTCAGGCTTCTAACTAGCTCATGCATCAATATATGACAGTACCACAGCCAATTACTTTGAGGTGATTTTGTAATTACATCTATTTTCAACCTTTGTGCTCCAAAATTAACGAAGGTTGCCTAATTGGACATCATGGACAGTACACATCTCCAGTTCTGGGCTTGATGCAAACAGAAGTTAGTCTAGTGATATCGGCTTCGTCTGTGAGTGCAGTCAATTTATCTATCTGTGCTTTGATGTGATTTGGGGACCGGGTGGCAGTAGGTCTATTTATCATACAAGTCCTAATGTGCTAATTCTGTGTTCATAATCTGAGGCAGCATCATCAATCAATATTGGTTTGACAGGCCCTACCCCCACCTCCTCCCTCGGAGGCTGTCCACATGCATAAGGGGGTCATTTCTTTACAATGTCCTCAATTCAGACTCTCACTCTGTAACAATACAAATGAGCTTCCTCTGCCATTGTTGATTAATGGAAAATCCCAACCCCCCCCCCCCCACACACACACACACACACACATTCTTTTATTTGTCTCTTTAATGTATAGCTTTGTGTTGGATGAATGGGAATTGTACAAGAGACATACCACTGTGCAATACAATTAAGTTCATTTCCCCCCCACCCCTTTCCCATAAAATGAAATGGATGATTCTAAGGACATTTTTGCACACTGTTTGAAGGGTCTCTCTGTGTGTACCTTGAGAAAGATTCACAATGTCATAAGCACTGTAGCTACTTATTGCCTATGTTATGATGGTTTACGTCAAACTATGTATTGACCTGAGATGTTTCTTAAGTTGAGCCAGAGAATTTGGACAATGTGATTCGGCTTTATCGTATTCAAGTGTTATAATGTATTTTAAGGATATTGTTATTTCCAATACTTTGTTATTCCTTCGTAGCATAGTTTTTATGACACACTGAAGGCAAAATATAGTGAAATAAAACTAAATAAAGTGGTGAGGCCTGATGCTGGACAAAAATATTCAATGTTACATAGCTAATTTAGCTGGCTGACATCAGTCATGAGTACTTGCTCTGACCTTTTCTATGACTATGAGAATAAGGGGTAACTCACAAGGGGAAGTATATGAGAAAATAAATGGAAGGTCTTGGTGGAAAGGTCAGTGCACATGTTTCTTTCATATCCAACAGGGCCCTATGTATATGATTTGGTTTTGCTGATTGCATCATCAAGTTTATACATATAATCCATCAATTATAGTTAACAAAAGTTCCTAAAAAGATGTTGACAGATTATGTCTGAGCACACTGACTGACACAACCAACCTTCTAAATTTAATTTATGACAAAAATAAATTGTGTGTAGAATTCTTACTTAGTAACAGACAATGTCAGGACAGTTGAGGTATTGCACTACTGAACTTAACTGTGGTCTCTCATTTCTTATTCTCTCATAAATGTGAGGAGATAAAAAAAAATGCTCAAGCTAGGAAATCCTCAATGACCACAGTTGGATAGATCATCTCAGACCATGCTGTCCTTATGTGTTGTGAGTAGTACTGTTGTGCTTCTCTCTAATAAGGCAGAGGCGACATTTCAGGACAATGCAGACGGGAAATATTGGCTGCATAACGCATACTGGGACAACCTCAGTATGGATATTGCCATGTGCAGTAGAGAACAACAAAACTTTTGGCAGCAACTGTTTGCAGAATTGCCCAGCTTCTTCTTTTCTTTTTTCTTTTTTTTGGATATACTTTATTGATCCCCGTAGGGAAATTACGCTCTGCATTTAACCCATCCTAGCTGTGTAGCTAGGAGCAGTGGGCAGCCGCTTTGCAGCACCCGGGGACCAACTCCAGTTCTTCTTTCCTGTGAGTATTAACCCTAACATGCATGTCTTTTCGATAGTGGGAGAAACCGGAGCACCCGCAGAAAACCCAGCGCAGACACAGGGAGAATATGCAAACTCCACACAGAGGGCGAGCTGGGATAACCCCCACGGTTGGACAACCCTAGCATTCGAACCCAGGACTTTCTTGCTGTGAGGCAACAGTGCTAACCACTGGGACACCATACCACCCCAATCACTGCATCGCTGCAAAATGCTAACCAGTGACCGTGGCCTTCTCATTCACGCATCCTTTTTGTTTTAGCAGTGCTATGCATCAAACTCATACAATTACATATATTTACATCTGCAACCTACCCATTACTGTTTTTTTAAACAAATAGCCATTAAGTAAAAAGTTAACTGACATACACAGGTACAGAGGTGTGCTGATGGTAGTTGATACAGTAGGGGTTGCTATTGAGGATCTTTCCCCTTCTTTTGGCTAGCCACTGCTTAGATTCAAAAGACAGCCTTCTTGTCTCACACTTGCTTTTATTTTTTGCAACCATTGGCTGCCAAGGCCCTGGTAATATCCTTGTTTGTAGCTGTTTTGGAAAAAAAAGGCATTTTTTCCCTAACAAGGTCACTGATGGGTCACGAGGTTGTTCTACCTGAGCAGCTTCAAGGTGTGAATGGCAAACGAAGTACTGATGAATTGAGTTATGGTGGTTTTTTTTGGAGCTTTCAGTTTAATTTCACTGAATTATATGTAGACAAATCATGTAGTAAATTAGTGCATTTTAAAGGAATAATTTGTCGGCATGAAAACATTTGCCGTCCCATTAGGAATAAAATTAATTTTATGTCTAAAAAATTATTCCCTGATCGAGTGGGTTGCAATTGGCCGGGTCCATTTTGTAGTTTTCTGCAGTCGTTAATACTATTGTGGCATATTGTTGCTCCCTTAAGGGAAACTAGATCACTTGGTCTCCTTTCATGTACTGAGATTCCGAGGGGGAAAATATAACCATGAAATTGATTAATTGCATTTGGTAAACATAACAGGGGCTTTGTTCTGAAATGAGATAGCGGCGATATGAATGGAGTGGAAACTTAAGTCTCAGAAAGTGGTCAAAGCACAAAGTTAAAACATTTCATAGTACCTTTTGAAGGATAGTAGGTAATTTAATTGCTTGGCCAAAAAAAATCATCCCTAACTCTTGAAGAGCACGATTAAAATGTGCCTAAATTACGAGCCTTACTTCTTTTCCTTTTTTTTCACTTTAATTTTCAAAATGCTTTCCAAGTTGCACTCTACTTTGGTCTAGTATTACTTTAATGTCATGGAATGGATTGAAGTCTCATTACAGGTATGAAAATCCACATTCGCTAAGCCACTGAAATCTGTTCGGTAACCCACTTTATTCCCTTTAAAAGAAAGAAAAGGTGATGGAAGACTGCATGGCAACAAATCTCTGAGGAAGAAAAGGTCATATGGGCTGTAAATCCATTGCCTCAGTAAAAACAAGATGGATTCTTATTATTGTTGTTGTAGATTCTTTTATCTCTCTCTCTCTCTCACGCTCTCTCTCTCTCTCTCGCTCTTTCTCTCTCTCTCTCTCTCTCTCTCTCTCTCTCTCTCTCTCTCTCTCTCTCTCTCTCTCTCTCTCTCTCTCTCTCTCTCTCTCTCTCTCTCTCTCTCTCTTGCTCTGTCATAAATAGTGATTCACAGCTCTGATTCTGACCAGGCTGATGATTTTAATTTTCCGTTTTCAGAGTAATAAACATTGACATGAGAATGGGCCTCAGGCAGAGACTTCTAATGAGAAAATGAAATTAGTTTTTCAGCTGACTGATCAGAAACATTTCATACATTATAATCAAGCATTTATTTGATGTGATTTGTTTTGTGTGTGCACTCCTACATACAGCATATGCATGCTTGTTTGTGTGTGTGTGTGTGTGTGTGTGTATGTATGTGTGTGCGGATCGAGTATATTATTCATGTTTCTGTTTGTGCCGTGGTACTGCTTGTTATCATAACAGCAAGATGCAGCTTGCTGACATTTTCCAACCTTTTATGCCAGAATTAACTAGCCGTCCATGGCAGTGTGAGTTACTTTTGTCTCATATTTTAGTTTTCCATCTCTCACAGTCCATCACAAATAAGCTATCACATCCATCATACCCTGTCAAATAACCAATTATGCTTGGATCTCCAACAGTAAGGTCTGGGAAAGGGGTTTGTGGATGGTTGGGGATACTGATTCAGTCTTATAAAAATACTGACCCTCTGCAACGTTAGTGCAACAATGTTAGACATTAGAAAAAATGTTATTTTTGTCTTTGCCATTCACTGATAAATATTCCTTTTCTATGACAAAATAATTGGTATTTCTGCGATGCCAGATATCAGTGTTTTTCTATTCATATCTGAAGGTTGGAGAATAAAGACCATTCAAAGATTTCCTATTGAATAATGTTTTGGAGCTGGGAAAAATAAATGTGCCATTTAAAGAGTGTTTTAGAATTGGAATGGACTTTGTACTGTACTTGACCGATTGTACTCAGAAGCAATGTTAAGTAAAAGTTATTGGGCTAACGACTCCAACCCCCCCCCCCCCCCCACACACACACACACACACACACACACACCCATTTTAAAGAGCAATTTCACCGATGGTTTTAGTAATATAGTAATATAGTCGATTGAAGCAATATAGTCCTCACTGTGTACTTTATTGACAGAAAAATCGGCGTTGTTCTGCCCCCCCCTCTTTTATTATGAAAAAACATGCATAACACACTTTTTTTTTGTCGTGCACACAGTCTTTCCCACAACATCTACACATACCAGAATGCATTGCGGGTAAGCCTCTTGTCGTTGACCATAAAATCCCAAAAGCTAGTGTTGTGGGACGTCATTTCCACCATCGGAAATGTAACTTAGTCGAGACAATGAGGATGTGTGTTTTTTTAACGGAGTGTTTAGAGTAGATTACAGTACTTGAAACTCTGCTAGTCTGTATTTTTTCAAGCCTCCAACTGACGTCACGATAATTCACTTTACGGCCGAAAAAAAAACTGTTCCACTGCCGCCCTAGATATGTAGGAATGATTGGAAACATCTACAGGTGTTTTTCATGTGCTGTCCCTGTTGCGTAGACAGAGAGAAGTGTAAAGTACTAATAACTCGCGTTAGTCCCTAGCTAACAGGTCAGATCCTTTAGCCGAGCGGTTAGTGATGTCGACTTGTGGTGCAGTATATCCTTATCGAATCCCGCACCGGGTAAGAAAATAACCATTACAGAAGGATGAAAATTTATGAATTTTTCCTTTAAGGGATTTTTTTTCACTTAAAGGGAAAATTCATTAATTTTCACAGGGACGGCTGGTATACATGGGCTAACAGGGCTAAGCCCTTCCTATTTTTTTACAATAAAGACGAGAAAGTTATTGATAAAAAAAACCTTAGAACAGATTATTTTAAATGTTGGTGGTACCTAAGCAGCAACAGCACTAAATAGTCACAAGAAAAACGCAAAATACATCTAAATACGCTATTTTTTTTACAGCCCAAACACAATTGCATCAGCTTCCATTCGTCTTTAGTGTTGCGTGAGTGACAGGTGTCTTGGCACGCCCCCTTGATTTGCTGATGATTTGGGCTAAATTCAATCAGCCCGCAGGCCACTGACTTTTGACCAATGACAGCACAGGCAGTACATACAGTGACGTGCTACTTGTGTGAGAGTGGGAAGGGAGGAAAGTGAGCGACTGTAGCGATGGCGGACGCGGGCGTTAGCATGAACGAGGTGGATTATTTAGTTTCTAACCCATTTTCTTCAGCGTCTTTAGAGGGGGAAATTGAAGTGAAGAGACTGGGGACACATCGTCCAAACGATGTTCACGTAACACAAAAGGACAAACGACAAAATCGTAAGTTTTGTGTTACGTGGTTTCGGCGAAAGGACTGGCTAACGGCGAGCGTAGCTAGGAATTCACTTCTCTGTTCCCCATGCGTGCTTTTTAGGGGAGAACCGGCTTGGGCCCACAGGGAATTGTGGATTTGAAGCATTAGTCCGATAAAGTCAGGAAAGGTAAATGCAGCACAAGTCACAATGGAAATAGCGTAAAGCTAGCAATGCTGGCTAAAGTTAACGTCGCCTGTCAACTTGACGAGGGCCGCCGCATTCCTATACAGAGACACAACGAGCTGGTAAAGAAAAACAGCCGTTCATCATCACGGATTGTGGACTGTATTACATGTTGCGGGGCACGTGAGCTAGCTCTGCAGGGGTCCGACGAATCTCCGCCTTCACTCCAGCGGGGCGTGTTTCTGGACCTCGTTGACCAGTTCCCTTTTTGGAGAGCCAGCTAGCCGATCACCTGTCAAACACACCGGTTGCCAAGTGCACGTCTAAGACGAGTCAAAATGGGTTGCTTGATTGTATGTTAGCTGTTTATGGACAAAAATTGGCTGATGAAATATCGCAGGCACCATTTGTGGCTGTGCAAGCTGATGAGACAACCGACGTGGCAGGTGTAAGCCAGTGCGTGATGGTGCTCAGGGAACAATCTGAGAACAATCTTTAGAGCACTTTTTCTGAAACATGGAAATGAACACAACTAGCCATCACAACCCTCATGACATCTGCAGAGTCAGAGAGGTGTTTCAGTACACTGAAGAGAATCAACTCATTCCTCCGAAGTACTATGGGACAGGATAGGCTGGGCGCCCTGGCTATGCTGTCTACTGAGCGGGATTTCATCCAAAAAATCCCCGGACTTTAATGACGTGGTGATTAACCTGTTTTCGTCTCAGAATGGTCGTCGATGTGAGCTTCTCTTCAAATAAGGTAGGCCCAAGCCCATAGACCTCTTAAAAGACCACCAGACACGTTTAGCTTTCCTGTCTACATATTGCTTGTCTCTCTTTTAAACTTAGCACAAAAAGTAAGGAAATGCGTGTTTGGTAGATTATTTCTTTGTTGTAACAATGTTTCTTGGCAATACATCTTATATCAGGCACCTGATTGTCAGCACCTGGGGTACCAGAAGCTCAAAACAAGTGTCAATAGCAACAGCAAAATAAGCTGTTTGGCATTGGCAGAGAAGATTTGGCAAATTTTTCATGGGCGCAACCCACATACTCAGCTCTGCTGCTCATCCCACAAATGCATGTTCCTTACAAATGTGGCACCATTTAAAAGGGAAATCAACAGGCTTTTCAACGGTATAAGATATATTGCCAAGAAGCATTGTTACAACAAAGAAATAATCTACCAAACGCAAATTTCCTTACTCTTTGTGCTAAGTATATAATGAGCGTTACTTTTGCTGTGCTTACCAAAAATGGTTTTATTCGGGACACGTTGACACAATGTGTTGCAAATAAAAACAATTGCAATATTTACTGGCAGTCATTTCAGTTGGAACACATTTTGTTGTGCATGCTTAGGTGAGCCCTTTTCTGACATTGTGGGATACATGATTCTGCATCCTGTTCTATCATGTAGCATATCATCCCATCATTCTTGCATATGTTGTTCTTGTTAAAAATGGCATGTGCTAATAGTCAAACATAAAATAGTCAGTGTGTGTGTGCGCGAGCGCGCGTGCGCGCGCACGCGTGTGTGAGAGACTGTTTTTGGCATCAGGCCATTCTTATACTTCTCTATAGTGTTGTTGTAGAGCACTTGCTATAACAAGGTATTGTGGTGACCCACATCTATATAACTAGAGACATTCACCTAAGAGGACAGTGTACCTTTAAGGGAAGAGGCGAGGGGTCAGATAATGCACTTCCGCTTCCGGTACAGAGTTCAGTGTCGTTGTCGAATATATGACATGCAAAGTTGGAGCTAGTAAACTACCTCGACTACGTCTACTCTCACGTCTCCTGTCTCGTTGTTTTCTAACTCCACATTGGTGACCCCGACGTGATCGAACTACTAATACGAGTATGTCTGACAACGACGACGCCGGTGCTAACAACATGGCTATTGCTAACGCTAGCATTTACACCGCTACTGTGAAGCTACCCGACTTTTGGCAGCATAATCCACGGCCGTGGTTTCAACATGTGGAAGCCCAGTTCCAGCTGAGAGGGATAACGCAGGATGCAACGCAGTACTTCCACGTAGTGGCGGCGTTAGACGCATCGACAACGGCGCGAGCAATGACACTGTTGGAAGCTCCGCCAGCTGCTGGCAAGTACGATGCTATAAAGACATTCCTCCTGAAACTATTTGAACTGTCGGAGCTGGAGAAGGCAGACCGTTTACTGTCCCCGAATGGCCTCGGCGACGGCAAACCGTCTGAGTTAATGGAAAAAATGCTGTCTGTGCTGGGATCGGCTGATCCGGCCTTTCTTTTCACACACATTTTTCTGAGGCAGCTCCCCGCACCTGTACGCACAGCACTGGCCAGTTCTCCTCTCGCCACCTCCAAGGACTACCGTTCTCTGGCTGCTGAAGCAGACAGGGTTTTCCTGGCCAACCGGCAACAGTTTGTGCATGCCCTGCTACCCCACCAGACCGCCCCACCACCACCTGTGTACGACTATATGGACACCGCGGCTGCGGTGACAGCCCGCCGCCAACCTGACGACGGGCTCTGTTATTACCATGCCAGGTTTGGGGCAAAAGCAAAACGGTGTCGCAAACCCTGCAGTTACAGGGTTCAGGGAAACGCCAAGGCCGGCGCTCGTTAACGGCTATGGGCGCCGGCCGTGACTGCAAGCTGTTGTTCATCAGAGACTCCTTGTCGGGCCGGCGGCTGCTGGTTGACTCTGGCGCTCAACGCAGCATACTACCAGCACAAGCTGTGGACACGATGACCGACAGTCACGGCCCCCAGATGGACGCCGCCAACGGCACGTCCATTCGGACGTACGGTATCAGACCTGTGGACGTGTGTTTTGGCGGCCGACGTTTCGGCTGGGACTTTGTGATGGCTGCTGTATCCACCCCGCTCCTAGGTGCGGATTTCCTCTGTGCTTTCAACCTGCTGGTGTATGTTAAAAACTGTCGCGTGATTGATGCCGTCTCTTTTGCGTCATACCCCTGCACGCTTGGGGGGGGCGCTGGAGCGCTGTGCCTCGCTAACACACTCTCCACCGGGGATCCATACCAACGCCTGCTCGCAAATTTCCCCGAGCTCACCACACCCACCTTCTCCTCGGCGGTGGCCAAGCACGGCGTGGAACATCATATCACCACAGTGGGCCCCCCAGTTTACGCCCGGGCCCGACGCCTCAACTCGGCCAAGCTCGCAATAGCCAGGGAGGAGTTTTCGACTATGGAGCGCCTCGGCATTGTCCGCCGTTCTGACAGCCCGTAGGCTTCCCCTCTTCACATGGTTACTAAGGCCAACGGGGGTTGGCGCCCGTGCGGGGACTACCGTCGCCTAAACAATGCCACGACCCCCGACCGGTACCCCATACCGCACATACAAGATTTCTCTACCCACCTGGCGGGCGCTGCCATCTATTCCAAAATCGACTTAGTGCGGGGGTATCACCAAGTGCCGGACCACCCACTGGATGTCCCAAAAACGGCTGTCATCACACCCTTTGGGCTCTTTGAGTTCTTACGTATGCCTTTCGGCCTTAAAGGGGCGGTGCAGACGTTTCAGCGCCTTATGGATTCTGTGCTCCGCGACATGCCATTTTTGTTTGTGTACTTAGACGACATCCTCGTGGCCAGCGCGTTGGCGGAGGAACACATGACGCACCTCAGACAGCTGTTTGACAGGCTCAGCGAACACGGCCTCATCATCAACCCAGCTAAGTGTCAGTTCGGGGAGTCGTCCATCACCTTCCTCGGGCACCACATCACTCCACAGGGGGCCGTTCCCCTCCCTGCCAGGGTTGAGGCTGTCACCATGTTCCCCCGCCCCCGCACTGTACAGTCGCTGCAGGAATTCCTGGGCATGGTGAACTTTTATAACCGTTTCCTGCCCCGTGCCGCCCACATCATGCGTCCCCTGTATGAGGCCCTCCGGGGTAAGAAGTCTAAGGACGAGCTGGACTGGTCTTCTGGGATGGACGAGGCTTTTGTGGCCGCCAAGACCGCGCTGGCCAACACTGCGCTGCTAGCTCACCCGTCGCCTGCCGCCCCCATAGCCCTTACAACAGATGCCTCCGACTATGCCGTGGGGGCCGTGTGTGAGCAGTGGGTGGGTGGGGGGGGGGCTGGCAGCCGTTGGCGTTCTTCAGTAAACAACTCCGTGAGAGCGAGCGCAAATACAGCACCTTTGATAGGGAACTACTGGGTCTCTTCCTCGCAACCAGTCACTTTAGGTTCCTATTGGAGGGCCGACAGTTCACCGCTTTCGTGGACCACAAACCGCTGACGTTCTGTATGGCCAAAACCTCAGAACCGTGGTCTGGGCGTCAGCAGCGCCATCTCGCGGCGGTTTCCGAGTTTACCACGGACATACAACACGTGTCGGGCAAGGATAACTTCATCGCCGACTGCCTTTCACGGGCGGTTGTTAACGCCGTTCACTTGGGACTCGACTACGCCGCTATGGCAGCGGACCAAGCCAAGGACGCGACCGTTCAAGACTACCGGTCGACCGCTACGGCTGGAGGATGCGACGTTCGACGCGGCCAACACCACCCTCCTCTGTGACATCTCCACCGGTCAACCGCGCCCCCTGGTGCCTACTTCCTGGCGGCGCCGAGTTTTCGACACCGTCCACGGCCTTTCCCACCCGGGAGTGAAGGCCTCGACCAAGCTGGTGAGCGTCAAGTTTGTTTGGCCTGGGCTCCGTAAGGATGTTAGAGCCTGGGCCGGCTCGTGTGTGGCGTGCCAACGCGCCAAGGTGCACCGCCATACCAAGGCCCCTTTGGCGCCGTTTGTGGTTCCAGAGAGGCGGTTTGACCACGTCAATGTTGACCTGGTGGGTCCCCTGCCCCCCTCCCGTGGTTATACGTTCCTCCTCACTATTGTGGACAGGGCCACCAGGTGGCCAGAGGCTATTCCCTTGTCCTCCACGACGGCAGCAGAGGTAGCACAGGCGTTCATCGGCTGCTGGGTTGCCCGTTTCGGCACGCCAGGTGACATCACGAGTGACCGGGGCTCCCAGTTTACCTCGGAGCTCTGGACGGCGGTCGCTGAGCACCTGGGGATGAAGATCCACCGCACTACGGCGTACAACCCGCAGAGCAACGGACTTTGTGAGCGGTTCCATCGGGACATGAAAGCCGCTCTGCGGGCAAGCCTCACTGGCTGCGACTGGATGGACCGGCTCCCATGGGTCATGCTCGGCCTGCGTTCGGCCCTGAAGGAAGACCTCCAGACCTCCTCCGCTGAGCTGGTGTATGGCCAGCCCCTGCGAGTTCCGGGGGAGTTTCTTCCGGATGCTACGGCTCCCTGGTCGGCCGCCTCTCACCTCAGTGCGTCCCGGAGCGCTGCCAGTGCCTTCGCTCCCGTTCCGATGTCTCAACACTGCCTCCCCCGGTCCTACGTCCCCAAGGATCTGCCATCGGCGAGGTACGTCTTCATTAGGCACGACAGCCATCGGTCCCCGCTGCAACCCCCATACGACGGGCCCTTCCGCGTCCTGGAGGCGGGGGATAAGAACTTTGTGGTGGACATGGGGGGCAGGCCGGAGCGGGTCGCTATAGACCGTCTCAAGCCCGCTCACTTGGACATTGGGGAGCCAATGCAATTGGCCCTACCCCCGCGGCGGGGACGCCCTCCTAGGTCGGCCCCGGCACCTGCCTCTGTTCCTGCTTCGGCCCCGCCTATGGCCCGGGTTTCGGCCCCATCTGTTTCCCCTCCTGTGAAGCGCAGCCATTATGGCCGCAGGGTCCGCCCCCCGACTCGTCACTTGTTTTCCCCGTGACTTTGCACTATGTCATTGACTGTTCTGTTGTAGAGTCTATTTTTATGTTCATGAGTTGCGCTTTTGCTGTTTTGCATTGTTTTGTGTAGGTGAATTCTGGGGGGGCCTGTGTGGTGACCCACGTCTATATAACTAGAGACATTCACCTAAGAGGACAGTGTACCTTTAAGGGAAGAGGCGAGGGGTCAGATAATGCACTTCCGCTTCCGGTACAGAGTGCAGTGTCGTTGTCGAATATATGACATGCCAAGTTGGAGCTAGTAAACTACCTCGACTATGTCTACTCTCACGTCTCCTGTCTCGTTGTTTTCTAACTCCACAGTATATAGTGTCATTGTTCTAACTTGGTATTTCAGATGTTATGTTGCTGTTGGTGCAGTGTGAACTATAGGTGGGTATACTATATTTGTTAGCCCACTCACCCAATATCACCACCAGCCGTCACTCTGTGTGTGTGTGTGTGTGTGTGTGTGTGTGTATGTGTGTATATATATATATATATATATATAAAATCTGATCCAGAAGGTGGCATGGTGGCGCAGTGGTTAGCGCTGTCGCCTCACAGCAAGAAGGTCCTGGGTTTGAACCCTGGGATTGCCCAACCTTGGGGGTCATCCCAGGTCATCCTCTGTGTGGCGTTTGCATGTTCTCCCCGTGTCTGCGGTGGGTTTTCTGCGGGTGCCCCGGTTTCCCCCACCATGAATACTAGGATGGCAGCGAACGTTTTACTGTGCACCCATCCATAGGGTTAGTGGTCGTGTCAGGAAGGGAATTTTGCCAAATCAGTATAGGGATTGACTAGACCATACCAGATCGGCCAAGGCCTGGGTTAACAACGGCCACAATTGTTTGCTGTGCCCTCACAGGTACCGATGGAAACTGCAAAATCTGCTATGGCGACCCCTGAGAAACAATTCTGATTCTGATTTTGATGTTGTAATGCCTAATAATAATACACAGTCTGTTGGAAAATCTCTTTCGAAACCTCATAAGATAGTTGAATCTTTTTTTTTTTTTTTGGATAATCAAGAATAATAATTTTTCGGCAATAATAATCAACTTTGTTTGGGACGTTTTAGTCACTAGCATCAAATTAGCATCTGGTTGCTGTTTGTGCACAGTTCAAAGTCTCCTTTTCCTTTCCATTATGTAGTTAAGATCTTAACCCCAGTGTAGACTAACTTCAGTCTCCCTTGGTGCCATTGGACAAAAGCGAACAATTAGCAGTAAAATTTGTTTAATGTAATTTTGGATTACATTCATTTGTTACTGTGTTCCAGTGAGAAGGTTTAGCTATAATTTGATTAGTCTAATAAAAACTAAGCTTGGCTGTACTGCAGAGCAGCATTCAGTTATCCAAAATATACAAACGGACAGTTGGGAGTGCATTACACATCCTTTTATGTTGATGTCCAGTGGTATTATTTCTGTTTTGTAACAAGTAAAAATAACTTCTTGCATGGTTTAATCTTCAGTGCTTTGTCTCATGGACTCTTGATACAGGTATACAAGGCAAAATTGGACTTTTCACTGCAGCTGTTGTTGTTGCCCATTTTAAAGTAGTGCAAAGGTTGTTTGGAAGCAAGCACCCCTAAAATATGGCAACTGATGCTGCATTCCAATTAGGGGTGTGCAGTGGGGGACCCTATTTGTGCCTGTGTCTGTATCTATATTTGCCAGTATGCAAACATTATTTTTATTTGTATAGAAATCTGAAGTGGGTGGGGCCCACTGACCCAAAACTAAAAGAAAAGCCTGTTTTATCCTGTTGCTAAAATTAAAAACTAAAAAAATATGTCATGAAAGCTGAAAAATAGTCGCCTAAACCTCTATGTTGGAAAACATCACTTACCTTAATAACCTCACAGAGTAGCTAAACCCTAGACTATTGTAGTCACTTTGCTAACAGCTACAGGTTAAAAACCATATAAAGATTAAAAACATGGCGGGCTGGTCTTTGTACTCTGTGATGTTAGCATAGCAGGATAAACATAGCTGCAGCTAATAACATGAATAATAGGTTTGCTGGATGTGGGTGTGCCAAAGAACCAGCATTGGCAGTACTATTCCCATTTGTTAGTGTTGGCTGTGTCTGTCTGTCTGTCAATGCTGATAGATGTGCTGACACATAAATCAAACAGACCCCTTTGACGTTCGGCTCGCTTTCTTTTTAAAGAGAAGCAAGCCAGCCAGGATTTGAATGGACCCATCCTTGACTTGGATTGGTCCAGCTATCTTCTTGCAATTGTGTAAAAGAGTCTGTCATAGACGATGGCTTGGAATTCCAGTGGACAAAACGGTTGCTGCTATTTAGTTGTTATTGTGGAGTTGATGTAAAGCAACTGTATGTTGTGCAAATACTTACAATATATGAAAAATGGAGCCATTTCAGAGTAATCCAAATGACTTTTTTTCAAACTAATATAAATACAGAGCTGATGATAGGGCAGAATGGGGTCTGAAGTAACTGAAATGTTGGGATTTCCCTGGTGTATGAAAAAGGATGCTTTCCAGGAAAAAGATAGAATTGAGTTGGCAGTCTGAAAAGAGGTCTTATCAACAATTCCAGGCTTTGAAACCCAGGAGGATTGTGTTGAATATTAGAAAGGCTACAGTGGAATTATCCTTTGACAGGCTCCAAATTAAAACATTTTTTCCCCCCAATGTGCTGTCGTTGACATAAAACAACCAAGTGTCAAAGCATGTATGAAGTTGGAATATTGGGAATATGTGAGTGGAAATAATCTCCTGTGGATTTTCATTTTGATAAACAGCTTCTAAATGAACTGTTTATGTGAGCAGAGTGCCACTGCTTGACAGAAATCTGGAGTAACAAATATATTTTAGTCAGCTGTATTTATGATGGTGATTATGTTTATGATAGTGAACGAACTGGGATCATGGGGTTTTATAAAGACTTGCATCCAATGTTTGCTCCTCGTCCAGACATGGTAGTCACAACATCATACCACACCTTCACTGGGAGAATAGTGGGAAGGTGAAGTAGTTTTTGTGACTGTAACTGTATAGTGTTGGTGAATGATGCAAATAATGGTATAATTTCAAAATCTTTTCAGTTTGATTCTAAACTTTGGATAATGTTATTAAGTATTGGTGTTATGAGTGACATTCATTTGTGTCAAGGCAGTTGCTTTATAAAACTGGCAGTCAGGACATAAATAATTTCAGGGGAAATAAGGTAACCAGTGACATAAATATCACCGACAAGTATTGTCATCAAGGCAGGGTTTCTTGAGGTAGCAAGGCCATCCCAATAGAAGGGGGGGGGGGGAACTGGCTCATAAATAAATGAGTATATGGATGGAAAGTTAATTTAAGGTTGTTTCATGTGATCAACTCAAGTGATGATGAACAGTGTTGAGAGTTGAGAACAAACCGTGGCCTTGCGGTTGTTGCACAGAGGCTTTGGTTAAAATGCTGAGACAGCAGGTTTGCACAACTGGAGCGACGAACAGCAGCAACTTGCTGAACCTGAGCGCTTGGCTGTTCTCTCTGCTATTCTCTATGGCTCTCTGCGCCCACACCGACACATACCACAGTGAGGCCTGCATGCTTCACTGACTCTGTTTGGACTCACTGTCCATCTGCTCTAGGGCCAAGGCAGAGCTGAAGAGAGAGAAGAGGTTACTGTACCCATTTATGTGTGTGTGTGTGTGTTGGGGGGGGGGTGCTGTCAGGACATTTTAAAGTAACGGAAGAAACCGTTACGTGTACGACAGTTTATCTTCATCACCCTGCTCAAGTTAACTTTTTTCTTTTCTTTTCTGTTTTTATTTTGGATCCCCCCCCCCCTTTTTCTTCCCAATTGTATCTGGCCAATTACCCCACTCTTCCAAGTGTCCTGGTCGCTACTCCACCCCCTCCGCCGATCTGGAGAGGGCTGCAGACTACCACATGCCTCCTCCGATACATGTGGAGTTGCCAGCCACTTCTTTTCACCTGACAGTGAGGAGTGTCGCCAGGGGGATGTAGCACGTGGGAGGTTCACGTTATTCCCCCCAGTTCCCCCTCCCACTGGAACAGGCGCCCCGACCGACCAGAGGAGGCGCTAGTGCAGCAACCAGGACACATACCCACATCCGGCCCACCCCCCCCCCCGCAGACACGGCCAATTGTGTCTGTCGGGATGCCCAACCAGGCTGGAGGTAATACGAGGATTGAACGGAAAATCCCCGTGTTTGTAGGCGATGGAATAGACCGCTACGCTACCTGGATGCCCCAAGTTAACTTTTTCTATTAATCTGTTTCTTGAATGAAAGATTGCGGTGTACAGAGCTTTACAAAGGGGCATAGAAATGAAGAATCCGTAAAATAAACATGAAAAAGGTGTTTCAAACATGCTCAAGGACGCAAGATTAAAAGTGGGTCAGTTAAAAAAACACTTCATGAAAATTAAGTCAATCAAACTGCATTTTGGCAGGTGATTCAAAATAAGCGTAGATGAAAGCATGCACAGAGTATACCCTCATCTTTACCTGGATTTTGAGACGCCAACAGGCATTTCCAAATGAAATATGTAGAACAGACGGATTGCAGGATACAACACCCATCAGCAGTATACTTGCCTTCTTAACAAAACAACCCCTTCAGAATGAACAATAACCAGTTCTACGTATGTTATTTACAGTCCTCCACAGACTTTGCTGTTTTGTCTCACTTGTAGATAAGTGCTTCAAGGGAAATTCACTGAAGGTATGTATAGCAAAATCTGCTCAAGCTCATTGCTGTTTTGAATAGCTTTCTTTATGAGGAGACTTTAGATTCTTCCAATGCAAATATATGGGACTTCATGGGTATAAGCTTTCCTTGTACGAGTAGTTATTATGTTGTTGAGTTTTTACTGTGGAGTTACAAAAAAAAACACTTATCCATTGAGTTGACTCTGTAATGGAAGTCCAATTTAAATGTTGACATGCAAATAAACAAAAAAAAACTCTTAACTTCTGATTATCTTTACTTTTAGTTTGTTCTACATATGCTGTAGATTTCCCCTTCCATATCCGATCTAGTTCTTCCTTCAGCCCTTCGTTTTTCTCCAGCTTCTCATGCTGTTTCTGCCTGATGTTGCCATCACTTGGGATTGCTACATCGATCACTACTGCTGTCTTCTGTTCCTTGTCGACCACCACAATGTCTGGTTGGTTAGCCAGCACCTGCTTGTCAGTCTGGAACTTGAAGTCCCACAGGATCTTAGCTCTGTGATTCTCAACCACCTTTTGCGGTGTCTCCTATTTGGACTTGGGGACTTCAAGTCTGTATTTGGTACAGATATTCCTGTACACTATCTCAGCCACTTGGTTATGTCTTTCAATGTAAGCTTTCCCAGCTAGCATCTTACACCTTGCTACTAAGTGCTGGACTGTCTCCGAGGCGTCGTTGCACAGCCTGCATCTTGGGTCTTGTCTGGTGTGGTAGATCACAGGTGCAACCAATCTGGTGCTGAGTGCTGTACTTGTGCAGCTATGATCAGAGCCTCTGTGTGTTTGTGTGCATGTGCACATGTGTGTGTGTGTGTGTGTGTGTGTATGTATATATATATATACACACATATTATACACTACCGTTCAAAAGTTTGGGATCACCCAAACAATTTTGTGTTTTCCATGAAAAGTCACACTTATTCACCACCATATGTTGTGAAATGAATAGAAAATAGAGTCAAGACATTGACAAGGTTAGAAATAATGATTTGTATTTGAAATAAGATTTTTTTTACATCAAACTTTGCTTTCGTCAAAGAATCCTCCATTTGCAGCAATTACAGCATTGCAGACCTTTGGCATTCTAGCTGTTAATTTGTTGAGGTAATCTGGAGAAATTGCACCCCACGCTTCCAGAAGCAGCTCCCACAAGTTGGATTGGTTGGATGGGCACTTCTTGCGTACCATACGGTCAAGCTGCTCCCACAACAGCTCAATGGGGTTCAGATCTGGTGACTGCGCTGGCCACTCCATTACCGATAGAATACCAGCTGCCTGCTTCTGCTCTAAATAGTTCTTGCACAATTTGGAGGTGTGTTTAGGGTCATTGTCCTGTTGTAGGATGAAATTGGCTCCAATCAAGCGCTGTCCACTGGGTATGGCATGGCGTTGCAAAATGGAGTGATAGCCTTCCTTATTCAGAATCCCTTTTACCCTGTACAAATCTCCCACCTTACCAGCACCAAAGCAACCCCAGACCATCACATTACCTCCACCATGCTTAACAGATGGCGTCAGGCATTCTTCCAGCATCTTTTCATTTGTTCTGCGTCTCACAAACGTTCTTCTATGTGATCCAAACACCTCAAACTTGGATTCATCCATCCACAACACTTTTTTCCAGTCTTCCTCTGTCCAATGTCTGTGTTCTTTTGCCCATCTTAATCTTTTTCTTTTATTGGTCAGTCTCAGATATGGCTTTTTCTTTGCCACTCTGCCCTGAAGCCCAGAATCCCGCAGCCGCCTCTTCACTGTAGATGTTGACACTGGTGTTTTGCGGGTACTATTTAATGAAGATGCCAGTTGGGGACCTGTGAGGCGTCTGTTTCTCAAACTAGAGACTCTAATGTACTTATCTTCTTGCTCAGTTGTGCAACGCGGCCTCCCACTTCTTTTTCTACTCTGGTTAGAGCCTGTTTGTGCTGTCCTCTGAAGGGAGTAGTACACACCGGTGTAGGAAATCTTCAATTTCTTAGCAATTTCTCGCATGGAATAGCCTTCATTTCTAAGAACAAGAATAGACTGTCGAGTTTCAGATGAAAGTTCTCTTTTTCTGGCCATTTTGAGCGTTTAATTGACCCCACAAATGTGATGCTCCAGAAACTCAATCTGCTCAAAGGAAGGTCAGTTTTGTAGCTTCTGTAACGAGCTAAACTGTTTTCAGATGTGTGAACATGATTGCACAAGGGTTTTCTAATCATCAATTAGCCTTCTGAGCCAATGAGCAAACACATTGTACCATTAGAACACTGGAGTGATAGTTGCTTGAAAAGGGCCTCTATACACCTATGTAGATATTGCACCAAAAACCAGACATTTGCAGCTAGAATAGTCATTTACCACATTAGCAATGTATAGAGTGTATTTCTTTAAAGTTAAGACTAGTTTAAAGTTATCTTCATTGAACAGTACAGTGCTTTTCCTTCAAAAATATGGACATTTCAATGTGATCCCAAACTTTTGAACGGTAGTGTACATGTGTGTGTGTGTGTGTGTGTGTGTGTGTGTGTGTGTGTGTGTGTGTATAGTATATATAGTGTTTCTTTTCTTTTTTTCGGAAACCATCAATGGTGTTGATAAAAGTGCTCAACAAATGAGGAGTGGAATATTAAGATTGATGTAAGAAAAAAGTTTAATACATAGCAGTACAAGCCTGTTTCGTGTGACATGTAGCCATCAGCTGCCAAGTTGGCTAAACAACAAAGAAAAAAACACCCAGCGAATAAATGCTATGTTGCCTCGCACCACGCCGCTAGTTTCGGTGCACAACAACCAATGGGAGGATAGAAACCATTTGAAGAGTAACATCAGAAACATTACAACCAATGAGGGAGGGACTGGGGCTCGTTTTGAAAAAGTAAGGGCTTAAAGGGCCTGGGCACTGTTGAAATAGCATACTTCAAAAATATAACAAAATAAAATAACAGCCAATGGAGTACTTTACATACATCATCTAGTGGAGTGGGTCCGGAGCACAGCTGAAAGAGCAGATGGGCAAAACATAAAAAATACAACATTCAATAATGGTTATCACATGTATATCATCCAATGGAGGGGGGATGGAATAATAAAGACAATGGCTGTACAATGGCCATACATGAGCAACATAAAGCCATTGGTTATATTACAGGAAAGAGCAGTAAGAATGATTCATAAAGTGGATCCAAGAGAACACACCAACGGACTGTTTATTAGGTAAGGATTAATGAAATTTAAAGATTTAGTTGAGGTACAGACATTGTTAATTATGTACAGGGCAAAAAGCAGAGTATTACCAGAAAAATTACACATTTTTTTTGTTTTTGGTTCAGAGGAAGAGGAACATAGAAGGAAATTTAATTTTGAACATCAGTATGCACATACTACTTTAAAGCAGATGTATATTTCAGTATGTGGCGTCAAACTGTGGAATTCTTTAGAGAAAGAGCTAAAGGGTTGTATAAATATCTGTCAATTCAAGATAATGTATAAGGAAAGAATAATTAGACAATATGGAGTTGTCAGGTAATGGGTTTTCAGTTGATGGTGAATTATTGTGTATGGCTTTTGACTCTTTTTAATGTCTCATGTTGCTGTAAGTATTAGTTGTTGATTAACTGACTGACAGACCGTCTCTTCTGTTGTTTATTTATGTTTGAGTAAGGGGCAGGCAAAATAAGATCTTCTTCTCCCTGTTCCTTTTCAATCATGGAATGTATAAATTGAGTTGTGTTCGATCATGAATTGCTTGTTTCTTTCTGGAGCTGTGCATTACCATGAGCAGAATAATCTACCAAATCCCCCCCCTCTCTCTCTCTCTATATATATATATATATCAATAGAGATGTGGGAAAAAAGTATTAATACATAGCAGTACAGGCCTGTTTCGTGCGTCTCACACTCATCAGCTGCTAATTTTTTTTCCCCCCGCATCTGTATTGCTGCAGCTTGTCTGGTGTTCAACCGCCCTAAATTCTCCAACACAACCCCCCTTCTCATGTCCCTGCACTGGCTCCCAGTAGCTGCTTGCATCCAGTTTAAGACTCTGGTGCTAGCCTACAGGGCAATGAAAGGAACAGCTCCTTCCCACCATCAGGCCATGGTCAAGCCCTACACCCCCGCCCGACCACTTTGCTCTGCTGCCTCGGGACGCCTGGTTGCCCCGTCGCTCAGAGGCCCCTGCTGCCGATCGACCCGGTCACGGCTCTTTTCTGTCCTGGCCCCACAGTGGTGGAATGAACTCCCCACTGATGTCAGGATAGCAGAGTCGTTGCCCATCTTTCAGCGCAGATTGAAAACACACCTCTTCAAGAAATACTACCCTGTTACTTGCTCTTAGCACTTACTGTATTCAGTCTTTTAAAAAAAAAACTCTTTCTTGCGCTTTTACTTTAGCAATGGTTTTGCTCTTAGATGCTTTTTTTAGAGAGAAGATGCACTTATGACCTCTGATGACTAGTAGTTCTCCTGATTTCCTACGTTAAATGCACTTACTGTAAGTCGCTTTGGATAAACGTGTTGGCTAAATGACTGGTAATGTAATGTAATGTAATGTATTGATATTCCTGCTCCTCGTTAGTTGAGCACTTATAACACCATTGACGGTTTCGGGAAAAAAAAGATATATATATATATATATATATATATATATATATTTTTTTTTTTTAATATCTATATTTCCGCTGGAAACCATCAATGGTGTAGATAAAGGTGCTCAACAAACTATGAGTGGAATATTAAGATAGAGGTTGGAAAATTTGTTTTAATGCATTTCAGTACAAGCTTGTTTTGTGCATCATGCACTCATCAGCTGCCAGTGTGTTTAATCACATTGGCAGCACATTGCCATTGGCATTGAAATGCATTAAAGTTTTTTCCTACATCTGTCTTAATAAATTAATAAATATATATATATATATATATATATATATATATATATATATATATAATCCAGTGAGTCAAGTAAATTCTTTATGAGACAGTACAAGCCTGTTTCATGCCATAAACAATCATCGACTGCCAATAAAGCTTGTACTGTCTCATAAAGAATTTACTTGACTCACTGGATTATTTTGCTCCTTATTTGTTGAGCACTTTCCCTAAGAAAGTTATATTTTTATAGTTTTATATATATATAGAGATTTTTGTATTTTTGTGTGTGTGTATATATAAACTTAGCACAACAAGTAAGGAAATTTGTGTTCGGTAGATTATTTCTTTGTTGTAACAATGCTTCTTGGCAGTAAATCTTATATCAGGCACCTGATTGTCAGCACCTGGGGTACCAGAAGCTCAAAACAAGAGTCAATAGCAATAGCAAAATAAGCTGTTTGGCATTGGTAGAGAAGATTTGGCAAATTTTTCATGGGAGTAACCCACATACTCAGCTCTGCTGCTCATCCCACAAATGCATGTTCCTTACAAATGTGGCACCATTTAAAAGGGAAATATACAGGCTTTCCAACGGTATAAGATATATTGCCAAGAAGCATTGTTACAACAAAGAAATAATCTACCAAACGCAGATTTTCATACTTTTGTTCTAATATATCAATGCAGATACAGGAAAAAAGTTTTAATACATTGCAGTACAGGCCTGTTTCGTGCGTCGCGCACTCATCAGCTGCTAATGTGGTTCAACAAAGAATCATAGAGTTTACGTTGCCCAGCGTCACATCCCTAATTTCGGATGGACAGCAACCAATCAGATGAGGAAACATTTAAACTATAACAACCAATGAGGTAGGTACTTATGACGTACAGCAACCAATGGAGGGGTAGAAAAAATTACAACCAATGGGTTAAGGGACTGGGGCTTGTTTTGAACAGCATTTAGCGATCAGGGCACTGTTGAAATGGCGTACATTTAAAATATAACAAGGTAATTTATGTAAATCATATAGTGGGGTGGTGTTTGGGCACAGTTGGAAGGACAGGCAGTTAAAATATTTTAAAAAAAAACTTATAAATGTCATATGTATCATCTAATGGGGGGAGAGAATAATAAAGATGTTTTACTTATAGATACAAAGGAGATATTTTTTTCGGTGTCTACAGCTGGTGGCCAATTCGTTTCTATTATTCAAGGTGGACATATCAGGTCTGCAAATAATAAAATACAGGTTACATCTTTTACCTCTAACTGAATATGCATTATTCTTTGCAAGGATTTTCCATGAGACAGAATAACTGATATTCTTGTCTACCAATGACCAAATGTGGCGGCTTAAGGCCGTTGCATTTTTTTGCATGTTCATTTCTGAGGCTACTCACATGGATGTTAAACCTAATTTTAAAAGGGCCCTCTGTTAATCCCACGTAAGTGTCCACATTGCAGTTGTATTCTCTTGTCACCGATGCCTGGTAGAAGATTCCCTCTGTCTGGCATTTTCCTTCAAGAGGACAGGATGCCTTAACACGGCATTTGCAGTTGGAGGTGCTTGGTTGCAGTTGAGGGGGGTCTGTGCCTTGGCCATGATGCTTGTGTTGTGGGATGAAATAACCTGCTGAATATTTGGCATGCAGCTGTAGCTCATTTTGACTGTGTTTCTGTTGAATATTTTTCTCAATAGATGGTCTGGGGTAAAGCACTCATCCAAAAGCTTGAAACATTGTTTTCCAATATTAGAGGCCACGGTGTCGCTGATTGCTGTAGGGAGGGTTATACCAGGTGATGTTCTGCCTTCTGCTGCACTTTTCTTTTGTTGCTGGCTGACGCTAATTGGTGGTGGATTGTACTTAAGTCTGAAATTATATCCACATGTTTTTAAAGCTTCCTGGTATGGGGGGCTGCTTCATTAAAGATGCCGTGTTAAGGCATCCTGTCCTCTTGAAGGAAAATGCCAGACAGAGGGAGACATCTACCAGGCATCGGTGACAAGAGAACACAACTGCAATGTGGACACTTACGTGGGATTAACAGAGGGCCCTTTTAAAATTAGGTTTAACACCCATATGAGTAGCTTCATAAATGAACATGCAAAAAATGCAACGGCCTTAAGCCGCCACATTTGGTCACTAGTAGACAAGAATATCAGTTATTCTGTCTCATAGAAAATCCTCACAGAGTAATGCATACTCAGTTAGAGGTAAAAGATGTAACCTGTGCTTTGCAGAAAAGTATTATGATTTGCAGACCTGATATGTCCACCTTGAATAATAGAAATGAATTGACCACCAGCTGTAGACACAAAAAAAAGAACTTCTTTGTAACTATAAGTAAAACATCTTTCTTATTGCCTGTCCTTCCAACTGTGCCCCGGCACCACTCCACTATATGATTTACATAAATTACCTTGTTATATTTTAAATGTACGCCATTTCAACAATGCCCTGATCCCTAAATGCTTTTCAAAATAAGCCCCAGTCCCTTAACCCATTGGTTGTAATTTTTTCTACTCCTCCATTGGTTGCTGTGCATCATAAATACCTACCCCATTGGTTGTTATAGTTTAAATGTTTCCTCATCTGATTGGTTGCTGGCCAACTGAGATTAGGGGCGTCACGCTGGGCAACGTAAACTGTATGATTCTTTGTTGAACCACATTAGCAGCTAATGAGTGCGCAATGCACGAAACAGGCCTGTACTGCAATGTATTAAAACTTTTTTTTTTCCCTGTATCAGTATTGATATTCAGCTCCTCATTAGTTGAACACTTATAACAGCATCATTGACAGTTTCGGGGAAATATATATATATATATATATATATATATATATATATATATATATATATATATATATATAACAACTGGATAGCTCGGTAGGTAAAAATGCCGGTTGGGACAAGTCTGCAGTAAGAGTCCATGGCTGAGATTTCTAATGCTATATAAGCCAACTACCTCAGTTATGAGTGAGCGTACCACGAATAGTCATACTGGCTTGGACGTTACCCGGGTTAACAAGGTCTGCATCAGGTGTTGGGAATCCAGGGCAACCTGAAGAGAAAAGGGCTACTGGAACACGACATTCATGGAAAAGGGCTGAGAACCTGGAACTGATAGAATGCTACTATAACAGCAGACCCCAGGAGAGGAGCTGCTATATGAAGCGTATGTGGGAACTGTGGACAAGTAGGAGACATACTTCCACACTGAATCAGATGCAGCTTGTGGCTCAATGCTTGAACATCAATAGAAGGAAGCTACTGTTAGAATTTGAGATAAAGAGGCTCCAACAGGATGATTGTACAATTTAGCACTGTAAATGGCCACCAAGTAGGCAGGAGATACATAGTATCTTAAAGACAAGATGAGATTTAAAAAGAAAAAGAAAAAGTCTTTTCCTCAATTTTACCCCTTTTTTTCTTCAGCAAGTTTTCATTTGTCTATTGTTACATGCCAAAAATGTCTCCAAAAAACATTGCTTGTTTGTTTTTTAAAGAATCCTGTGTTCTCTCTTCCTTGAAAGGTATTAATTCACAGTTTGCATCCAAAAACAGTATTTCCTTACCCCAAAACTCTGTGGCTATGAAAACAAGGGTCGGAGTTCATTCATGATAGAACGTCAATCAAATGAACTGCCCATCCAGAATCTCTCATATGGTCTTTAAAATATAGGTTGACTTTTTTCAACCTAGACTTCATTGAAATGTTGTCAGAGATTAATTTGGGATTGTACAGAAAACAAACAAGCAAACAAAAAAAAATTGATGGCTTCAGTATTGAAGAACCTATCTGTATGCTAAATCTTTCCACTGGGTTTTATTCACAATCCAATGTGGCGATCATTTAAGCCTTCAAAAACCCTGATAGTGGGGAGCTCACAAGCACAGTCAGACATTTTTTATTATGTTCAGTTCAAACAAAATAGTCATTACACATGCTTTCTATCAAATTGAAATGACTTTATTTTGCAGTAATGCAGAACTGTTTTCCTTGAAACATCTGTGCTGGTCTCTGGAATTATGTGCCTGTAGCCAACACAGCTACAGGACTTCCTGATCTCACAAGTATGGAAGTCTACAGATGGCTGGGATGTCCTGTAACAACTGTAAAAAACGGTTCCAAATCAGATGTGGTTTTACACCAATTTAAAACATATTTTGAATAAACATGAAGTAAATGAATAAAGTGTGACTGTACTGTGGGCAGTGAAAATGTTGACATATTCAAAGGGCAGTTATAATTTGAGAATTTACTCATGGCAGAAAAAGACATATTTCTCACAATTGCTTACAATCTCGCAATTTCTCTTCATCAATAATCCATCTGTGAGCCAAAAAAAAAATGCCCTTAAGCAGAAATTGAAAATGTCTGCCTTCAGTACCTCAGAAGTCCAGGCACTGCTGTTGGTAGTGGGTTCCAGTTTTTATTTGTCCCCCAATTAAACCAAATACAAAAGAGTTGGTGTATTTTTCTGCCTCTCCCTCGCAAGCTCTTAGGGCAGCAGACCAGATGGTAACTGTCCTTTCTAAGAAACTTTGTTTCAGGTATTTTCTGCCAAAGTAAACAGGGGTTCGTCAATTGCACCTCATAACCAAAATGTCACAGGTGCAATCTCTTTAAAATCAATGCATCATCTGTCAAAGTGTCCTTGAGCATGAGAAAGCAGTCTTGTCTCTAAGAGCACCACTTCCAGCAAGCCCTGAGAGTTTGAACCCTTTGATGAACTGAGTCCATGCATATAGTTTCAGTGTTTCCTATAGGATTCCTTTAAAAAAAAAAAGTCCTTTAAATCCAAACTTAAAACTCTTCTTTTGCCTTAGCCTACAATTAGTTGCCTTTAAATTGAGTACTTCCTAACCTGGACTGCATGGTGGCTCAGTTTCTGTCTCAACGAATTTATCAAGCATTGTTCTGCCGACGAGATTATAGAGTATAGATTATTGACTATTGCAATTGTTCTCTTCTCTCATGTCTTTTTTTCTCTCTTCTCCTTTCTATTCTTCTGTGTATGTGAATGGTGTGATGTGAGCCCCGCTGTGTGCACGTGTAGTCTGTCCTCCTCCCAGGTCTCTATGGTGACAGTGGTCACCACCTGGATGCTGCTTGGCATCCTCCTCATCATATTTTCTTTTTCAATATCTTATAAATCCATATCCTGTTTCAATGTTGTATCCTTTTCTCACTCTGATGTGTGACTAATGTTTTTTCTTGTCCTCCCCCGTGTATATGAATGGTGTGATGTGCCTCTTCTGTGTGCATGTGTAGTCTGCCCCCCTGTCAGATCTACATGGTGATGGTGGTCGCGTGGCTTAAGTCCTGGGCTGTTCTGGTGGTATCTGGACACTGCTTGGTGTGCTCCTCATCATATTCTTCATATATTTTATAATTCCATTATAATTCTGTTATCCTCTTTCAATATTGTATTCTGTGAATTGTGCTTTATTCTGTACACACAACATCCATTACATGTCTGTCCATCTTGGGAGAGAGATCTCTCCTCTGTTGCTCTCCCTGAGGTTTCTTTCTATTTTTTCTCCCTGTTAAAGGTTTTTTTTTTTTAGGGAGTTCCTTATCCGCGAGGGTCTAAGGACAGGATGTTGTATTGCTGTAAAGCCCCCTGAGGCAAATTTATAATTCGTGATAATGGGCTATATAAATAAAATTGACTTGACCTAGAAACCCAGTCATATGACAGAATATAATGCAACCTGTGTAACATTACACACACTCGCCAATGTTTTATCTTTTCACTTAACATCTATTGATTTTATTTCAGTCTGAACTGAAAAAAAAAAAGTGGAAAGATTTGTTAAAATACCAGCATCTACATTGCTTTGTACCCACTCAATTTTCAATCTACATTTAAGTGTTTACACAAGTAAGGGAGAAGATGGAGGGGGAAAAACAAGCATCCTTTAAGATATGAAGTGACCTAGGTCATTCACTTTTGTTTTTGTTTTTTTTTTGTTGGTTTTTTTGCTCTATTTAATTTTAGGTTTCCTTCCATTGTGTGTATGTTTCTAGTGCACCGAGTTTTCCTGGCATATAAAAACAGGTCCCAAAGGAATATTATGTGAATCTGGTATACCCCATTTTACTTTGCAGTGCTTTATAACAGGCTGGTCACATTAATAATGCACCTGTCTGTCTTCGTTGACGGCTTGTGTTGCCTATTCGGATCCAGAAAATAACTGTAGGGAAATAGATTCATCCCACTAATCAGTAAGAGACATTACAAAAAATAAGAAAAAGAGAAAGAAATAAAAGGAAGTGACGAGCACCCACCATTGATTTTTTTTTTTTTTTGCCCAAACATGATGTCAAATGTAGAAAAATAGACTGGTTACAGTAGACTAACCAATAAGCTGGCTAAAAAACCCTTTTACAAAAGGCAAATTTGTAGTTTGTGATATTGGGCTATACAAATAAAACTGACTTGGCTTGACTGCTTTTTGATGAGGTAATTGATGAGTTTAATCACATGATTGAGTGAGCTATATTTATAGCCTTTGTGTTATAAAAACATGGCTTTATACAGAGTTTCTGCAATGCAGATGTGATTCCACACAGACTGCCAGGTTGCATCCCAAAGCTCTGGAAAAAAATGTTTCTTTCCCTCCTTTCCTCCACAACCTCCTAACCTTTTCCTCTGTTACCTAAAAATGAATGTCTCTGCCACTTTGTCTGCTGTATGTCACTATACCTGCTGTTCAGATAGTGGAAAGTATGTGAGATGATGCTTAAAAAAATTCCCATCATCTCTTGAAGTCTCCTTTAGAGAGGAGGAGATGCATGTTTCCCCTCACGGATGTCTGCTAAGTTTTGGGGGACGAAACTCGGAATTAAATTATTATTCCTGAATTATGAATCACTGTTTTTTTGTTTTTTACTTGTCTGGCTGGTCCTGCGACATATTCCAAAGCGATTTAGACAATTTAGTTTAGTCAGATGAATACACTGCATTTCAACTAAGGCCACTAGATGGCACTGTTTAATCTTGCTGTACCAGCCATAGAAATTGAATGAGAACGGACTTTGAACTGTTTACCATGGTCACTTGAGTTGTTTAAAAAAAAAAGAAAGATAAAGGCAATTGTTGTTAGTTGCTTTGGTGCCAACACACATCATTGGGGCTTTAAATGTTGATACTAGTCCACTGCTCGTTTGGTCGTTTCTGCAAAACCTCACTTCAGTGAGTAAGCAACTTAAAAAAAAAAAGTCCGCGACTTGACTTAAGTTCGTTTGTATGGAAATATATACGGAAGTAAGCCTGCTACAACGGTCACAGTTTTTTGCAATGGCAGCAGTTCAAACAAAAATGGCCGTCGCTCTGACCATCCTGCTATGCTGATTTGAATGGGAATGTCCCCTCTCCTCAGTCAGTTACTATGTTACCGCCACATAAATGTGACTTATACACGAAAGCGACCCCCCCCGCCCCTCACAACTATGCAGCATGGTGGCCCAGTAGTTAGCACTGTTGCCTCACAGCAAGAAGGTTCCTGGGTTCGAATCCCAGGTCCTTTCGGTGTGGCGTGTGCATGTCGTCCCCATGTCTGCGTGGGTTTCCTCCAGGTGCTCTTATCAAAAAGACATGTATGTTAGGGTTAATACTCCTGTCTGTGCCCCTGAGCAAGGTAACGGAAAGAAGAACTGGAGTTGGTTCCCGGGCGCTGCAGCTTCCCGCTGCTGCTACACAATAGGATGGGTTAAATGCAGAGAACAAATTCATTGTAAGAATACAATTCGTTGTAAGAATACGATGTCAAAGTGGCTTTCATTTCATTTCATTTTTTACTGAGTGTGACTTGTAGTCCAGGAAATATGGTACTCAAACAAACTGAAAATTAAAAAATAAGTAAGTAAACAAAGGTGGTCTCACCACCTTTGTGTGTGTGTGTGTGTGTGTGTGAGTGTGTATAGACTATATACATTGTTTATAAGCTTAAACATTCATATTTTGCTGGGTGTTTGTAACAACTTTTGTTATAAAGTTGTCTTTATATGTTCATAAAGATGCGATTAGAAATTACACAAACAAAAAAAAGAAAAGATAGTTACCTACATAAGAAGGCTATTAAACAGAAGATTAAGCTATGTCATATATTATGGGCTTGAGACCAGTCAAAGTTGTGATCAGGCAACTTTATCAGTGACCAGCATCCATTTTGATGTCTGACTCCTGCTCTAAATCCCAAAAGATTATCCCACATGATTTCCATGTACACTTGCTCCCTCCTTTCCTCTGCCCCATGCAGTCTCGCATCTCCTCCAAGGTACTTGCTGACGGGCGAAGAGTGGTAGTGAGCAAAGAAGGAAAAAAAGCACAGGGAAAAAACCAAAAAAAAAAAGCTTCGGGACAAAATTGTTTTGACAGTTTGTATGTAGTTAGTTCTGAATCGCTCGTATTTTCAGGAGGCAAAGTTGAGTTGTTGTTTACTCGGCTATTTTGTGGTGGCGATTTTCTATTTTAAGCAGGAAGGGGTGTTTCTGTTTACATTGATCTTTCCTGACATAAACAAATCCACTCACCAGCATAACTTTTATGCCTCCAGCCCCGGCGACTTGTAAAATTCTGCATATGACAAAGCAACTAATTATTGCGAGGATGATTAATGGAAAAAAATATGACCGATCCAAACAATGAAATTTTGTGTTTGGGATTAGCTACTTTAAATGGAGTCTATTTAAACCACACAAATGAATAGAATTGCAGACGATTTCTAAAGACAGACCAAAGATGAAGCGCTTACAGAAATAATTAATTTTTTTTTCATCAAAAAGGCATAATGACTTTTTTTCCTTTTCAAACATTTTCTTGTTGGCAAGGAGGCAAATCTGTAAAATGGACAGCACACCTCACCAATTGAATGAAAGGGGAAACCTTGGCACATATATGTGTCAGAGGTATATGTAAAAAAACAAAAAACAAAAAAAACAACATAGTTATTTAACTGTTAAATATATGAAACATAACAAATTCTGGAGCGAAAGATGATGTTGCAGCTGTCCATGACTCATACCTCTGATATACAGTGGGTGTTTGGACAAGTCTGCCAAATGCTGTTACTCAGCTTGAGAATCCATACCAAGCTGACATACAAAAGGTTAAAACTTGTTTAATGAAATTTTCATGAAGATTGCGATGCGAGAGAGCGGGGAGAGTGCAAACACTGCTGTGCTTTTTTCACTCGAACCATTTCAAGCAAGGCATTCCAGTCTCTTATTAAAATTGGAATTGCCATTCCTTTTGAGTTATCTGCTGTTTCAATTTGTATGGAACAAAATTTATGTTGGACAGCCTTGAGGTACAGCTACACAACTCAACCCGACGTCTGAAGGGAAAAGCCTCACACAAAAAGCTAGTTTTGTGATGTTTAGTGCCAGCTTGTGAGACTTGATAACTTAGCTGGGGATAAAACCTACAACTTTCCATTGTTCTAGGGGAGACATTTAAGCCAGAAGACCCCTGAGAACAAAATGATGGTCTCTGGTCCTTGAATTTCACATGCATAGAGACGTGTGTTATGAACAGATGTACCTGTATCCTATGATGGAAATTAAACAAAATCCTGAATGGGGTTTTATGATGGGACAAAATTTAATTACAGCCTCAACAACCAAGGACCTCGGCATCAAGTAGTATGTGTGATGTTGCAAATACACCACCTTCTTTTTTTGTTGAAAATGTTAAAAAGGTTTTTTTTTCCATGTGCAAAAAGAGGTATATCGACGTTTATATCACCTGCATTGTGACTGTGCTGTAGCACAACCTTGTAGCTTGGACTTCCCTTCAGCATCTTACCATTTTACTGCCTCAGATGCTGCTAGGAATTAAGGGATATACTGTGAGTATATTGCTGCAATTTTTAAATAGGTATTTGAAGAATATTGAAGATTTTAGCCTCAAAAGCAGAGATATTTTGACACACACAGACCTTCAGATGACTCATAGTGTGAATAGAAACCTGAAATGAATGTTGCTTCCATGCAAGCAATTATTTACAGAGAGGTGTGTTTCTGTGTGGTGTATCTGCATAGTTTGTTTTTTGGGGTTTTTTTGGGACCCCCCCCCTCCTTTTTTTTTCTTTTCCCGAATTGTATCCAGCCAATTACCCCACTCTTCCGAGCTGTCCCGGTCGCTGCTCCACCCCCTCTGCCAATCCGGGGAGGGCTGCAGACTATACCACGTGCCTCCTCCGAAACATGTGGAGTTGCCAGCCGCTTATTTTCACCTGACAGTGAGGAGTTTCACCAGGGGGACGTAGCGCATGGGAGGATCACGCTATTCCCTCGGAACAGGCGCCGCTACCGACCAGAGGAGGTGCCAGTGCAGTGACCAGGACACATACTCACACCCGGCTTCCCACCCGCAGGCACAGCCAATTGGAGGCACAGCCGACCAAGCCGGAGGTAACATGGGGATTCGACCCACCGATCCTTGTGTTGGTAGACAATGGAATAGACCACCACGCCACCTGGACGCCCGTATCTGCATAGTTTTAAATTAATCTCTCCACTTGTCATCTCTGTTGGTTCATTCACTGGCACAGATGAACTCCATCCCACACTATCACAATCCTCATCTCAAACCATGACCATAGGGCCTGAGAACTATGTTGATCACGCTGAAAGAATCGTTTAAAGAGATGGAGGGGGAGTTTATACAGATGGAGTAGTATGAACCCTTTCATGGCAAACATTACTTGTTTGTGGTTTTCTCAGGAATCTACCAACATTTCATTAAATGTTTAGTGGCTGGGCTAAAAAAGAAAATCCATAAAAACCCACGTTTTCATCTTAGCTGCATCACTGTACCAGCTCCAAAACACACTGATGGTATTTCAAGCCCTCTTTCTTCTGCCGCTGAGAGGAAAACAATTTGCATAACCCCTTTTTCAGAACCGGCTCAGTCTGAAAAGAAATCTGCCATGCTAAGGTTATAGAGTTGGTGAATGACAACCCATGATAGCACTTAAAAGAGAAACTTCCGTCATTAATCATCCCTCCCTTTCTTAGCATTGACACATGGCAATTTGAGCACTGAGAATAAATATGAGCGCTTCCCAGATTAGTCCCCAAACAACAGAATGGACGCTCTCTCCAGGTCCGTTTTCCAGTCATCACTCAATCGACTAAAATGAGCCAATTATTTCTTCTACAGCCGCACGCCAATTAGAGACATCCCTGCTCCACTACCTTCGTGGTACCACTGTGTGGCTTGTTTAAGGTGCTGCCAAACATATCTTTTCCAGTCTAAAGCAATTTATTTGAAATTTGGAGAGGAGCGCTAGTACGAGAGTGGTCTGTCATTGTTTGACACCGATGGCCTAAAAGGGAGGACTTGAGATCGTTTGAACCTGTCTGTTCAATTTCAAGTGAACTGTGGCATGCCGAGTAGACATGCACTTGCAGGATTACGTCAAAGAATAGACTATTTCATAAGAGGAAAGACTTACCAATTACAGAGCAGTATCGTTGGGAACACCTTTGAAATCTGATTAAAAAAAAAATCCAAGTTTAATAGAGATTTAATTTCTTAGTCATATATTTAAAAAAGGGACTGACGGAATATTTAATTTATCGTCATGTTTGAAGGTAGCGTGGATCATTGAATAGTAATGAGGACAACTTTTTGCAGCATTTCTGTGAAATTTGTTTCATTTCAGTGTGAACGGTGACGCATAATGATGTTGTTGTGTGGGTGGCTGGCTTAATGTTTTTCAGCCAACATTCCAACTCCGTCCTATTCATGAAGGCAGCAGCTGCTGATTTTGCTCTCTACGTATTGACTCAGCATGGGCATGATTACTGAGGCCCATTTTCTTATCTGAACCTCTTGTGTAACTAAGAAACTATCTGCCATCTTTCAACCCCCCCCCCCACACACACACACACACACACATACCGGTCTTGCTTCTATTCTGAGCAAAGTGGGGTAGCAAGAAGAAGAAGGGAAAAAAACCTCAACTGGTTTCGTTACGCTTTGTTGTAAAGGCTTCATTGTTTTATTTCTACGGCACTGTGCTGTGTGAATCTCTTCAAATGAGCATTCGGCTTGGAAGATGATACATGTTGCCGATGACTTATGGCTTAGATATGTGCAAGGGGTCTTGAAAAGACATTTGAAATTACATTTCACTGGGCACAATCAGATTACATTAAATAAATGTCTTACGTGGACTTGAGACATGAATTTCCAAGTTGTTCCCACTGATGTTCCTCTTATGTGTGCACACCGAGGAGACTGGGCATGCATTCATTTTTGCAGGTTTGTTTCAAAACCTTGGTCTCTGTCCTTCTGATTGGTGTGGTTGAAAATCTGGCCATGGATATTTTTGCCTTTTGAAAGCATTTCCTTTAAATTCACAGTGCCCTTGAATCTGTTTAGTTTTACACTTCAGTGTCTGGGCAACAAGTATCTATTGATTGGTGCCTCCGCTCAGTGGCAAACGTCTGAGATATTCTCACATGTGCACCTTGTCTTAAAACTCCATGATCAAGGCCATACTTGCAAGAAAACTCTGAACACCCTTGTTCCCGGGAATCTCTACAAGAAATTCAAATGATCTCCTACTACTTTGGTCACCTATCTCCTTAAATGATAAAACTCCAGCAGGGTAGCATAGTGGTCTTTTCCATTGCCTACCAACACAGGGATCGCCGGGTCGAATCCCCGTATTACCTCCAGCTTGGTCGGGCGTCCCTACAGACACAATTGGCCGTGTCTGCAGGTGGGAAGCCGGTTGTGGGTGGGTGTCCTTGTCACTGCACTAGCGACTGCTCTGGTCAGTCAGGGCACCTGTTCGGGGGGGGGGGACTGGGGGGAGTAGCGTGATCCTCCCATGCGCTGCATTCCTCTGGTGAAACCCCTCACTGTCAGGTGAAAAGAAGCAGCTGGTGACTCCACATGTATCGGAGGAGGCACGTGGTAGTCTGCAGCCCTCCCTGGATCGGCAGAGGGGGCGGAACAGTGACCAGGGCCCGCTCAGAAGAGTGGGGTAATTGGTCGGATACAATTAGGGAGAAAAAGGTGGGGGAAAAAAACTCCTAAAAACAAAATTCCAGCACATAAATGTCAGGGTGCTTCTCAATAGCTTGATTGTGGAAAGTCTACAAACTGCTTTAAGAACCCATTCGAGCTGTATCTAAAGCAATTGGTATTTAAAACCTTTCATCGGTGTTGCTTAATCTAATCCATTCCCTTCAAGTTTACATAATTCAGCAGTTCAAATCTTATTTGATGCCTTCCTTGGCTATGTTTATTCTTATGTCAATATTATGGGTGTTCCTATTTCTAGAAAATAAAACTAGTGTGAGCACTAGATAAATTGTAGGATTTCTGTTAAGAAAAGCTCATTTAAATGAACTTAAATTGGAGTCAGATTCCTTGATTTATAAGTTGCTGCCTTATGTGTGTATTTTGCGGGAGGCTGTGTATCCCTGTATCTCCAGGGTTAGAATCATTAGTGTGGCATTCACTTGTATAAACTGCTGTGCGGTACCACAGCCAAGGTCTGAATCCGTATTGTTATTTAGAAAAGTCATATGACACCGTCTAGTAGGCTACATTGGCTCAGGAATTCTGTAATTCTGCTATGCTAATGATCAAAAGCCAAGAACATTTTTATGATTTTTGTTATACAACATGAGGTTTGCATGTGTACTTAAAATTTTAATATTGATTCCTTCGTGCTATGCCCCAGATTACAACTCTTTGCAATGTCCTACAGGGGCTAAATTTTCTTTTGTGATCTTGGGTAGGTGTTGGTTGGCCAACATGCATGAATTGAATTTTGGAAATTTTTGTTGCCTGTGTCCATCTTTTTGTCTTGTCCAAAAACATGGACACATTGTCTTTGAAGGCGAAAAAAAAGTGCAATAACTTCCTCACATCTAAAGTTGATTTATAGTACAACTAACTGTATGCTGTAAATTAGATTATTTTTATTGGATTCTAAATTATATTGAATATCGTAAAGCAGAGGCGTGGACTCGAGTCACATGACTAAGACTCATGTTAGACTCAAGCCCCAAATCTGATGACTTTTGACTTGACAAAATTGCAAAAGACTTGCAACTCGACTTTAACACCAATGACTAATGACTTCACTTGGACTCGAGCCTTTTGACTTGAGAGATAGCTTTTCTGAGCCCAAAGATAAAATGCTTTTAAAAGGTGTGCAGCCAATCAACTCTTAATCTCTATAATTACAGATCCACTTTGAATCAATCTGTAATAAATACAATTTTTATAAAAAGAGTTCATGGTTCATGTGAATTTAGCATATACGATATTACTCAGTTGTTAACATTTTGAAGTGGTGTTAAATTTCATGAAGCTGACATAGTGACCTGTTTACCTGAAACTAAAAGTTTGGGACTTGGGACTTGACTTGGGATTCAAGTGCCGAGACTTGTGACTGGGAAAACTGCAACTCCAGTGTGTGACATCTTATATAAAAAACTAAATGTGGAACAAGTCACTGTTAGAGTGGAAGTGTTAAAAGTGACACTGCAGCATGTATTTTCTGAATGCTTGCTGTGTAACAACATTCATTGCTTTCAACATATTTTTGTCAAGATTGCTTCTCTGCACACAAAAATGGCAATTTTACCAACTCCCTGAGAAAACCTGAGCATTTTCTCTGCAAGAATTACACTTCTAATCCTGCAGTCTTTTCAGTGACTGGCCGGGCTTGCTTTGTGCTGCAGAGATTAAAACGTGAATGCAGCTGTGAGACTGCCACGCGTGGCTAATTGTGGTCATTAACTTACTCATATAGACAACCTGCAAGGTAGGTTTAATAGGACGTGCTCGCAGCTCGCATCAGGTGCGCCCTGTACCATCTGCTGGACTGTAGCAACGTCACTGTGTTAACTATTTATAGTGTCCACCCAAAGTGAAGTATATTTAGCCTTGCTGCGCCCTCCTTTTATAACTCCGTGTCCCACCTAGGGGGAACGCCCCCTAATTTGGGAACCACTGAGTTAGTGCAACCTGATCAAAACATTTTAACAGCAGTATACATATACTGGAGTGTCTGCAACCATGGGAAAGATGCCAGTTAGTATTATATAACCTGACCCAATGACCCACACGGTTGAAAATATTATTTATTAGGACATAAAAGTTGTTGTATTATGTCGTGTATGAAACACTAATATTGTTCTAAACTGTTTAAGTAGATAACTGGAAAGTGCACACGGCAGACTTATGACAGTAACGTAGTATATTTATTATTACGCTGTAACAACCTAGCTATCTCGAGTAGAGCGGAGTACCAAGAGAACGCCCTGGTGGCGATTCTGCCTTATATACTTTTCAGGAACATCCAATAGCTGACCTCCACCTCATTCAGCACCAATCACATTTGAATGTGCACATTCAAAACCAACCAACCCACACTGGTTAATATTCTGTGTTGGGAACACCACAGCTCCTCCCCTGTAAAGTCAAACTTCTTTTTTTTTCTACGATTCTAACATATCCTTTTTTGCTCTTAAGCGCATAACCATGTACAGTATTACTTCAACAGTAACCATACATTACATTACAGATTTCTTTTCTCTTTTTCTTTTTTTTTTCAATAACCAATCTGCATGTCAGTCACAAGTTCAGTCTATCAGGAGGACGTCTGTCTCTCACAGGATGAGTGTTCCTTTCCACAACTGGAGGTGGTGCTTCTACAGGTCGTTCTTCCACAACCTGCGGTTCAGGATGTTTTGACACATCAGTGTCTGCATTGAAATCATCAATCTCCCAAGAAGCTCTATCACAAGAGTCCATTTGAGTCTGATGTGGATTTCCCTTGACACCCAACATCTGGTTCACATGTCTTTTCACACAATTTCCATTTACTTCAACACTATATGTGACAGGACCCAACACTTTACTTATAACTCCATTCAACTATTTCTCCCCTCCCCCGTAATTTTTTACCAACACGTGTTGACCAACCTTAAAAGACCTAACACGGGAAAGATTTGCTTCAGACTCGGTCTGCATTCTCTGAGAGAACTTTGGTTTGATAAGACACAAACTGGTTCGCACCTGTCTTCTCAGAAATAGCTCAGCTGGGGTCTTTCCTGTCTTAGTATGGGGTGTGTTTCTGTACCCAATCAGAAAATTTGCTACACAGTGCTCAAGCGTCATACCACCAATGGCTCTATTCTTTGCAAGGGATTTCTTAAGATTTTGGACCAATCTTTCAGCTAAACCATTACTTGCAGGATGGTATGCAGGTGACTTGATGTGTTTTACTCCATTTTTAGTCAAAAATGACTCAAACTCTTGCGATACGAACTGAGGTCCGTTATCAGTTAAAACCTCTTTAGGCAACCCATAAGCTGCAAATAAATTTCTCATTGCTTCAATTGTCTTAGATGAAGTGGTCATGGGAACTATCTCTGGCCATCTAGCATAGGCATCCATCACTACTAAAAACATCTGCTTGTGGTCCTCAGCAAAATCAAGATGTACTCTTTCCCATGGACTCGAAGACCATTTCCATGTATGTATCAGTGCGGTAGCAGGCATACTACACTGCTGCTGACAAATAGTACACTGATTCACTTCACGTTCAATACTGTCATCTAATGTAGGCCACCAGAATAAACTTCTGGCGAGGGACTTCATTTTAACTATTCCCCAGTGGTGCTCATGTAATTCCGACAATAGCCTGTCTCTTAGTTTATCAGGCACTACCACATGGTAACCCCATAATAAACAATCATCCTCAATGCTAAGCTCTAATTTTCTCTGAAAATAAGGCTTCAGTGACTCATCCTGTACATGTTTAGGCCATCCAGTTAACACCAACTGTTTAACCACTCTTAACACAGGATCTCTGTCTGTTTCTTTGGCTATTTCTCTAGCAGTAAGAGGTAAGTCTTCCAGGTAAGACACTGTAAATTGGGTTTGACACCACATCTACATCAGGCTTCACAGGTAATCTTGATAAAGCATCAGCATTGCTATGCTGCTCTGACTTCTTGTACTGGATTTTGTATGTATACGCTGCCATATTAGAGCCCAACTTTGTAATCTAGCAGTGGCCAGTGTTGGCACACTTGTTTTAGGCCCCAGAATTTTCAACAGTGGCTTGTGGTCTGTCAATAACAAGAATTTCCTTCCATAAAGATACTCATGGAATTACATAACTCCAAAAACAAGACCCAGTGCCTCTTTTTCCAGTTGAGAGTAATTCTGTTCTGTTTTAGTTAACATTCTGGATGCAAATGCGATAGGTCTCTTACTTCCATCTTTCATTTTGTGGCTGATTACAGCACCAACTCCATAAGCAGAAGCATCACATGCTAGTATGATATGTAACTCTGCATCAAAATGTACTAACAATTTATCTGACTGAAGAGACATCTTTGCACTATCAAATGCACTTTGACATTTCTCTGACCATTCCCAGGTTGCATCTTTATGTAGCAATGCTGTCATTGGATGAATCAGAGTAGATAGATTAGGGATAAACTTCCCATAGTAGTTTAACAGAGCTAAGAATGACCTGAGTTCAGTTACATTTTTCGGAACTGGAGCTCTCTGAATAGCATCTATTTTTTCCTTCATTGGATGTATGCCCCTGGCATCAATGACATGCCCTAAGTATGAAACGCTGTTCTGCATGAATGCACACTTCTCTCTTTTAACCCTGAGATTGTAAGTTTCAAGTCTACTAAGCACCTCTTCCAAGTTAGTCAGGTGCCTTTCTGTATCTTTTCCAGTAATTAAGATGTCATCTAAATAACTGATGACCCCTTCCATGCCCTGAAGAACCTGATCCATAATCTTTTGAAAAATAGCAGGGGCGCTAGCAACACCGTAGAGTAACCTATTGTAGTGATACAATCCTCTGTGTGTTGATAGTTAGGTAATGTCTTGAATTGTCCTCTAACAGAACTTGCTGATAAGCCTGCGACAAGTCTTATTTGGTAAACTGCTGACCTCCTGCTAGTTTAGCAAATAAATCTTGGGTTTTGGGTAGTGGATACTGTTCCACATTCAACCATGGATTGATGGTGACCTTGTAGTCTCCACATATTCTCACACTATCATCCTTTGTAGGCACACAAACTATTGGAGCTGCCCACTCACTGTAATTAATGGGTGAGATGACACCTTCAGCTTCCAATTTTGCCAGTTCTCTCTCTACGGCTTCTCTTAATGCATAAGGCACGTTTCTAGGCTTACAGAACTTGGGCACTGCATCTGGACTACATGTAGTCTGGCTTCAATACCTTTTAACTTGCCTAGCTCAGGTTTGAACACTGATGCATGTCTGGCACACACATCATCCACTGTATCAGGAGCCACTTTGTTGACTCTTGACCAGTCTAGCTTTAATTGATTTATCCAGTCTCTGCCCATTAATGCAGGACCTCTTCCTTTCACGACTAGTAGTTCTAGCTTTTCTGAGCGTTCCTTGCATTTCACCTTTGCTGCGAATTTTCCTATCAACGGCAATGATTCCTCACTGTAGGTTTTCAGCACACAATTTGCAGGACTAAGTTTCACATCTTTAAACCTGCGTTTAAGTAGAGTTTCAGATATCACTGACACGGCTGCGCCAGTGTCTACCTCCATTTTCACCCTTGTACCATTTACACTGACATACACATAGTAGGGTTTCACAATGTCACCTTTACCCATGTCCATTGCAAAAAGTTTGGCCCCTCCACTGTCCAATGTCTGACCAGTGTCAATGTTCTGTACAGCATCCACCATGCACCTTGTCGGCACACAGCAGTCGTCTCTGGCACTGCAGAGCTGAGGCTGGATAGGATCTCCATCTGCCCGAAGACTGTGAGCGTTGCTCTGGTCCATGTGCTGGGGAGCGTTGCAATCAAGTCTTCCCTGCTGCTTGATAGCGCTGGAATTTGTACATGTCCCGTGCTTGACAGCATGGCAACATTCCAAATGCCTGGTCCCTTTCGATGCCTTGCCATAGCTTCCTTCTTTAGGTGAACGGCATGCTTTTGCGATGTGTCCCTTTTTCTTGCACTGGTGACACTCTGCGTCCTTGAACCTGCATTCATCCGGTCTGTGGCCTTTTCCATTGCAGCAATAGCAGGGCTTTCCATTAGCTGTAGACTTTACCGTAGCCTCTCTATGCTTTAGGTTAGCCTTCTTTTCTACCACATTAGCTTTATAGCCTTTCTGTGCAAACTGTTGCGCAATGTTGCCTTTTGTTACCTCAAAAGAAAGCGCCATTTCAACTGCGAGCTGTAATGTTAAGTCTTTTGTGTGAGCAGCATTGAGTAACCGATCTCTTAGCTCACTGCTCTTAACTCCACAGACAAACCTATCATGCAGTGCTTCATCTAAAAATGTTCCAAATTTGCAAGTGGCTGCTAACTTTCTCAAACTTGCAATGTACTCACTTATTGTTTCGTTTTCCTTTTGGTTTCTTCCATGAAACTTGCATCTCTCGGCAATAAAGATGGTTTTCGGGATGTAGCTCTTTTCTAGCATTCCCACCAGTACTTCATATGTTTTACCCGATGGCTTATCTGGTGCACACAAATCCATCAGCAAGCTATGTGCCCTTTTTCCTACCACCGTAAGAAATACCGCTTTGGTTTTCTCATCTCGAGTGTCCAATCCATTTGCTGCGAAGTACTGCTCTAACCGCTGGCGATAACTATCAAAACTTTCCTCACTTTCCTCGAAGTGGAAATCTTCTGGCTTACCGAATGCCATCTTCTGTTCGACGGTCCTTTCACTCACCGAACGTCTCCCTGGTTGTTCGTCGTTTACTTCTGCCTCACTGGAGCCGCTTGACATGCTAACTATGTGACTTCCAACTTAAACATCACATCCTCGTCGCCAAACTGTCGTGTATGAAACACTAATATTGTTCTAAACTGTTTAAGTAGATAACTGGAAAGTGCACACGGCAGACTTACGGCAGTAACATAGTATATTTATTATTACGCTGTAACAACCTAGCTATCCCGAGTAGAGCGGAGTACCAAGAGAACGCCCTGGTGGCGATTCTGCCTTATATACTTTTCAGGAACAACCAATAGCTGACCTCCACCTCATTCAGCACCAATCACATTTGAATGTGCACATTCAAAACCAACCAACCCACACTGGTTAATATTCTGTGTTGGGAACACCACATATTACAAGCTAAGAATTTACAGATGATGTTCTGTTGTTTTTCCATTTATTTATTATGTTTTTTTTCTTCGTTTTTATTTGGTGTTTGTGTTCTTTTCTTTTTTTGTGAGTCTGCAAGTGCTAGAAGCTGTTGCAAACTGGAGTCAAATTCCTCGTGTGCCAATAAAGCTGATTCTGATGAGATATATTACCTAATGTCATATTTTGTACGAACTTTTTATAATCTGTTGTAAATAAAAATCTTCATTAATTGTGAAAAATACATGTTCAAGGTGGAACTGCGACCCTCTCTCTCTGCAGTCGACACTTATAATAGTACTCTGTTAAGGTCCACCTCCGGACAATCACATTTCATTTGGTTGTTCTTAAGAATATATTGAGAACTAAGTGAGACCAGATAATCTTTTGCTTTGTATGTTTCATTTTGGTTTTGGACAGACTCCGCTAAGGCAACATGTCTTGGCAGATGCTTGTGAACTAGCAGCTCAGTTAAGGGTCACAAGTAAGCTTTTTTTTTTCCTTTAGGGTATTTTTGCTTTTCAAAATTATGTAAATGTATTTCTAACAGCGTGCTGTAGCACCATGACTGAAGTGAGTTACATGGAAGAGCTAGATAATGTTGCAAACTTGAAGGCTATAGTAGCAAGGCTTCCACACAGGCTAGACGAAAGGTGGAGAGCCGTTGTGTGTGGTGTACAGGAGCAGTGTGACAGGAGAGTCAGGTTTAAAGAGCTGGTTGAGTCCATTAATAAACAGGCCGATGCTGCACTTCACCCAGTCTGAAGGATGGCACAGCTGCTAAAGGAGCCACAACTAAACAAGCAGATCACAAGGCGCAGAAAAGAGATGGAATCAAGAAGTCTTTCACCACATGTGCAATACAGTTGGACAGTGCAAATGCAGCACACGAATCCCAACATACCTACGACAAAGACATGTCACTTTTGTAAGGGAGAACACAATATAGTTATGTAATAAGCTAAAAGGCAAGCCACACAAAAGAAGTTGGAATTCTTGCGAGGCAAAGGACTGTGGTTTAGCTACTTGAAGCATTGTCACATGAGCAGAGCATGTAAGGAAAAGGTGAGCTGTCAGGTGTGTTCCTTAACTCATCCTACACTGCTGCACATTATGAAAAAGGACATGGTTGCTGATCCAAAGAGGAGGACTGATAACTGTGAAGGTCAGACAGTTTTGAGCGCATTTGTCTGTGCAGTCTGAGGGTGGCGGCACAGTGGCGCAATGGTTAGTGCAGTCGCCTCACAGTAAGAAGGTCCTGGGTTCGAACCACGGGGTTGTGTCCAACCTTCGGGGTCATCCCAGATCGTCCTCTGTGTGGAGGTTGCATGTTCTCCCTGTGTCTGCCAGAGTTTCATCTGGGTGCTCCAGTTTCTTCCCACAGTCTAAAGACATGTAGGTCAGGTGACTCGGCCATACTAAATTGTCTCTAGGTGTGTGTGTGTGTGTCGGCCCTGTGATTGACTGGTGGCCTTTCCAGGGTGTCTCCCCGCCTGCCGCCCAATGACTGCTGGGATAGGCTCCAGCATCCCGCGACCCTGATTTGGATAATGGATGGATGGGTAATTTTTTTTTATTCCCCCCCCCCCTTTTTTTTTCTCCCCATTTGTACCTGGCCTATTACCCCACTCTTCCGAGCCGTCCTGGTCTCTGCTCCACCCCCTCTGCTGATCCGGGGAGGGCTGCAGACTACCACATTCTTCCTCCGATACATGTAGATTAGCCAGCCGCTTCTTTCACCTGACAGTGAGGAGTTTCACAAGAGGGGACATAGCGCATGGGAGGATCACGCTATTCCCCCCTGTTCCCCCTCCCCCTGAACAGGCGCCCCCGACCGACCAGAGGAGGCACTAGTGCAGTGATTAGGACACATACGTACATCTGCCTTCCCACCCGCAGACACGGCCAGTTGTGTTTGTAGAGGTGCCCAACCAAGCCGGAGGTAACACGGGGATTCAAACCGGCGATCCCCGTGTTGGTAGGCAACGGAATAGACCGCCACGCTACTTGGGCGTTTTTTTTTTTCATTTTCAAAAAAGAATTGCACAGAGGTAAATTATCTTATCTCGGAAACAATATCTGTATGACAGAGGAGGTTGTTTTTTTTTCCCTAAAGGTAGAAGAGACCATATCATGTTCTTGCACTCTTTGCTCTCACTCTCATTTCTTGGTCACAATATATTACAATTACAAATGTTTCATACTAAAGTAAATAATTGCTTGCTTGCTGGTTGTCCATTGTATCCGATGATGACCATCTTCTCCTATTTGTGAGTCCTTTGGTGGCTGAATAGTCTGATCCTGGATGCACAGTTGTGGTTGCAGACCGGGCATATAAAAGTAGTGTTGGGGGGGGTAGCTTTGTGAGCATGCCTCTTCGCACACTTTGCTACACAGTGTTGTGTGCGCTGGTTTTCCATATACTTGACTCTCTGTGAGATGTGAGAGCTCCAGATGGTGTGGCAGGAAGCAAGTCCCTCCAAAGAAGGGTTGATCTGGTATCTTTTCAGTGTGGTCTTCATTTTGTCTTTGAACCACTTCTTCTGCCCACCAGCGGTGCATTGACCAAGGTGTAGTTGGCCGTAGAGGACTTTGCGTGGGAGTCGTTTTCTGGGCATGTGAATGACATGCCCAAGCCACCTGAGTTGATGGTGGTTTAGGGTAGACTCCACACTGTAACTGCCTGCCTGTTCCAACACCCCTGTGTGTCACATTCTGTCCTTCCAAGTCATGCCAAGGATCCTATGGAGACATCAGAATCATCAGAACCAGAATACTTTATTTGTTCCCGAGGGGTAATTGAGTATCTCACATGGAAGGCCTCCAGGCTTCTGGTCACACTATATTACAATTACAAATTTTTCATACTAAATTAAATAATAGAGTCTTGCACACATACAGGTGTGTTCTCTCACAATAAAATGTTTTTTTTAAGTAGCGTGTGCACTTGTTATGACATGCCCCATCAGTGGGGTAAAATGTCACAATGAGCGAGGTGATTTGTCACATTGAATTCCTCATCAAGTGACAACCTGACCAACTCATTCTGAACACTGACTTTATATTTCATATTCAAAGCCAAAAACCAATTGCCACTTATTTATAAATACACCATACAGATTAATAAAAGCAAACTAATTGAGATGTTTTACCTAAAATGTGCAGAGTTCATTTTTACTTGAAAGCAAGAAATAAAATAAAAGAAATAAACTATTCCTGCCTCACAAAACAGTGACAGTACCACATATTAATGTTATAATATCCAGGTAGTGTCCTCAGCCTGCTGAGTTTGGAGCAATGTGATAACTGATGCTGGTGTCCCACCCCAGACTCTTACAAATGATTGCAAAAAATTTAAACACATAATGTCCCTTTATGATCAGCTTAACTCATCAGTTCTTTGTTTTATAAACTAACGCATACATATTTTATACATATTTTCCTCTTTGGGCAGCACGGTGGTGCAGTGGTTAGCACTGTTGCCTCACAGCAAGAAGGTCCTGGGTTTGAAACCCAGACCATCCCAGGTAATTTCTGTGTGGAGTTTGCATGTTCTCCCTGTATATGTGTGGGTTTCCTCCGGGTGCTCCGGTTTCCTCCCACCATCAAAAATACATGCATGTTAGGGTTAATACTCCTGTCTGTGCCCCTGAGCAAGGCAATGGAAAGAAGAACTGGAGTTGGTCTGCAGGCACTGCAGCTGCCCCCTGCTCCTATACAGTAGGATGAGTTAGATGCTTAAGACAAATGTCCTTGTAACCTACAATTTTATTGTAACCTACAATTGTATTGTAACCTACAATGACAAAATAAAGTGGCTTTCTTTCTTTCATACTTTATGATGGGAATAAGTGGTTGATGAAGTGATATTGTGTTTTCAGATAGAAATCTCCATACAGGACATTAGTTTGAACAGCAGCCCCTTGACCTTGTGTGGTTTCTTAGTTAACTGGTGCATGAAAAATCAAACCATCAACAAGGGTTGAGGCCCACGTTCAGTCTGTCTGCCTTGCAATTAAATCATGGCAACTGTGAAAAATTATATTCTAATGATGTGATCTTTGCAAACAATGTGTAGCAGGCAAATTGTGACCTTTAACTGATGCCCTGTTAGTATGGTATCAGACCTGTCCAGGCTGTCATCTCTGATTCTTATAAGGCATAAAAACCCAAGTGAAAAAGAGGGGGTGACAAGGCACTACTGCTTCAAGGTAAATGGTATGTAGTATAGGCCCATAATGAGTGTGGGATGAAGTACACACACACACACACACACACACACATACATATATATATATATATATATATATATATAAAACTTTGTTAAAAGAAACATCCAACAATAGGAACAGTGCTCAACAAATGAGCAAAATGATCCAGGGGTTCAAGTAAATTCTTTATGAGACAGTACAAGTTTATGGCATGAAACAAGCTTGTACTGTCTCATAAAGAATTTACTTGAATCACTGGATTATATATATACACACACACACACACACATGTAGTCTTCTTATTTTGGAGTTCTTCCCTGTTTCTTGGGCTGCAGATTTTATAGTTTCTATCAGTACCCTGTGAGGGCACAGCACCGATGGCGGTCGTTGTAACCCGGGCCTCAACCGATCTGGCATGGAGCCTTGACCGATCTGGTATGGTCTTGTCAATCTGCATAATGGTTTCCCCACCTGCCACCCAATGACTGCTGGGATAGGCTCCAGCATCCCCGCGACCCCAACAGCAGGATAAGTGGTTTGGATAATAGATGGGTAATATATAATAATGGGCGGCACAGTGGCGCAGTGGTTAGCGTGGTCGCCTCACAGCAAGAAGGTTCTGGGTTCGAGCCCCGGTGTAGTCCAACCTTGGGGGTCATCCCAGGTCGTCCTCTGTGTGGAGTTTGCATGTTATATAATAATAATAATAATAATAATGCTTTATTTATATAGCACCTTTCATACAGATAATGCAACTCAAAGTGCTTTCACCTTTCAGCACAAACATGCGATAAAGGCAATAATAAAATAAAAATAAATATATGTTCTCCTTCTGTCTGCAGGGGTTTCCGCCGGGTGCCCCGCTTTCCTCCCACAGTCCACAGACATGTAGGTCAGGTGAATCAGCCATACTAAATTGTCCCTAGGTGTGAGTGTGTGTATATGTATGTCGGCCCCGTGTTAAGGCCTGGTGGCCTGTCTAGGGTGTCTCCTCGCCTGCCCGCCCAATGACTGCTGGGATAGGCTCCAGCATCCCCACAACCCTGACAGTAGGATAAGCGGTTCGGATAATGGATGGATGGATAATAATGGGTGGTACGGTGGCACAGTGGTTAGTGCGGTCGCCTTACAGCAAGAAAGTCCTGGGTTCAAGCCCCGGGGTAGTCCAACCTTGGGGATTGTCCCGGGTCGTCCTCTGTGTGGAGTTTGCATGTTCTCCCTGTGTCTGCGTGGGTTTCCTCCGGGGGCGCCAGTTTCCTCCTGCAGTCCAAAGACATGTAGGTCAGGTGAATCGGCCATAGTAAATTGTCCCTAGGTGTGTGTGTGTGTGTGTGTGTGTGTGTGTGTGTGTGTGTGTGTGTGTGTGTGTGTGTCTGTCTCTCGGCCCTGTGATGGCCTGGGGGCCTGTCCGGGTTGTCTCCCCACCTGCCGCCCAGTGACTGCTGGGATAGACTCCAGCATCCCGCGACCCTGATAGCAGGATAAGCGGTTTGGATAATGGATGGATGGATATATAATAATGATAATAATAATTATATATAAGTAATATATACATAATGATGAGACTTATGGTGACAGGTATGGGCGCAAGTCCATGAATCCTGAGATGGCATCCAGCGTTTTACCTGTGCCCTCGTCCATAGGGTTAGTGGTTGTGTCAGGACGGGCATCCGACTTAAAAGTTTGCCAAATCATTATGCGGATGGACAAGACCGCCATCGGCGCTGTGCCCTCACAGGGCACCGATGGAAACTATCAAATCCGCTGTGGCGACCCCTGGGAAACGGAACACGCCGATATACATAATGAGACTACGTTTCCCATGATGCTTTGGGGTGGTCCTAAAATTGGGGGGACAGAGAGAGCGAGGGGGTAGGACGAGAGAAAAAACCACGTGGTGGAAGTATCGAGAAATATTGCTGTGTGCTGTGGATGAAGTGATTGTTTCGAGTTTACTGTTGAAGTTAAGTTTGGAAGTCATTTATCTCAAACCGCTAGTTTGTTAAGGTTGCAAGTGGATTTCACCTCGGGTCGTTGGACACTGCTCGGGGTGGCGGAATTAAGCTAGCAAGCAAGGAGAAGGCTGACGTGAATAACAAGAAGGATCCCTTTTCACTTTCCCGTGGCGTTTGGTAATGTGCATGCATTTTTTGTATCGCCCTCCTAGTTTTTTTTTCCAGTCTTGCATGCCATTCTGCCTTTTGGAGAAGTAGTTTTCCGTTGTGCAGCGAAACAAACCGAGCTGCGGAACTGGTGATTGGCGAATGGGATCCGGACGTGCACATTACGTGGTCGGCGTCACTTGTTTGAGCCGAAGTACCACAAAACGACTGCAGAGGGCGACCGCGTCATTTCTATTTTATTTTTTATTTTTTTTACTTACGCTTTGGGTATTCCTACTACTCATCATCAAGCGCGCCAGCGTTGATCCGGATCACATTGGCTGTGCTTTACTTCTCATGTTTTGCCAATACATATCCAGTTGTATTTAAAATCACTTACTGTGGGACTTTGTCGTTTCTCTAATGCATATTCTGTTCATTCTCATTGTAGGTTGATATTTTATATACACCCACATATATATATATGCAAAGGAGTTGAATCGAGTGCAACTGGACTTGGTATATATCCGTGAAAACGTTTCGCCTCTCATCCAAGAGGCTTCCTCAGTTCGTGCCTTTCTGACTAGACCAAGCCAGTCTGACTGGCTGGTGATGAGACTCAGATATTTATCCTCTAGGAGTCGTTGTCAGAGCTATTGATATGCGTGGCTCTTTGTGATCTGATGTTTACCAACGCCCGTCGCTAACAGAGCCATAGATATGAGCGGCTCTCCTGTGCTCCGATGTTATGGCCACGCCCGTCGCCATCGGAGCTGTTGATAGGCATTTGTTTAGCAGCAACGGTCGTAGGGGGTGTTAGTTTCGACTTCATTGTTTAGTGGTCATGAGAGTCGTTGGAGCCGTTAGTGACGTAAAGAACAACAGTTTGCCCTTCTTGGACTGTGACGTCCACATTGGGGAAGACAGGAGCCTCCACATTGGGGTTTACAGGAAACCTACACACACAGACCAATAGCTACTTTTCGACTCACACCACCCTCTGGAACACAAACTGGGTGTCATCAGAACTCTGCAACACAGAGCTGACAATGTGCCCAGCAGCACTCAGGCCCAACGGGAAGCACAAAAATACCCGAAGGGAGCCTTAAAAACCTGCGGCTACCCCAGTTGGACCTTTGTGAAAACTGCAACACGTTCCAGGTGAGCGATGAGGAGAAAAGGAACAGAAGGAATAATATAGCCATCCCGTATGTTTCTGGGGTCTCCGAGAAACTCAGGAGAATTTTCAACAAACACCGCATCCCGGTATACTTCAAACCCAGCAACACACTCCGACAAAGACTGGTTCATCCCAAAGACCATGTACCACACACCCGGGAAAGCAATCTGGTGTATGCCGTACAATGCAATGAGGATTGCACTGACCTATACATAGGAGAAACCAAACAACCACTACACAAACGGATGGCCTAACCCAGAAGGCCAAACTCCTCAGGACAAGACTCAGCAGTTTATCTACACCTAAAGGAGAAGACACACTCCTTCGAGGACAGCAACGTACACATTTTGGACAGAGAAGATAGATGGTTTGAAAGAGGGGTGAAAGGAAGCCATCTATGTGAAACTGGAAAAACCATCCCTCAACAGAGGAGGTGGTCTGCGACACCACCTATCTCCCACTTACAATGCCATCCTTTCATCTCCACCCAGGAGAGTCAAGAAGCCTAGCCTCCAAGAACAACAGTCGGTCACTAACGGCTCCAATGACTCTCATGACCACTGAACAATGAAGTCGAAACTAACACCCCCCACGCCGTCGCTGCTAAACAAATGCAAACCAACAGCTCCGATAATGACGGGCGTGGCCAAACATCGGTACACAAAAGAGCCACTCATATCTATGGCTCTGTTAGCGACGGGCGTTGGTAAACATCGGGACACAAAGAGCCACGCATATCAATAGCTCTGACAACGACTCCTAGAGGATAAATATCTGAGTTTCATCACCAGCCAGTCAGACTGGCTTGGTCTAGTCAGAAAGGCACGAACTGAGGAAGCCTCTTGGATGAGAGGCGAAACGTCTTCACGGATATATACCAAGTCCAGTCGCACTTGATTCAACTCCTTTGGATAACCATGACCTGGATGAATGAGAACACTCACATACATTATATATATATGCAATTTTATAGCTCTAGTGTTTTGTTTTTCTTTTGGTTTTTTTTTCACTAAGAGTTTATACTTAGTTTTCCTGGAAGATAATTACACACAATAGGGGGTGTTTTGTTATTCCAGGTGGAGGCACCACTTTATTTAGCCAGTATAAGTTCATGTAAAGTAACCCTAGCGGACTACACCATTTGCCACATTTAAGAATTTAGGCTCCTAGAGACACAGTAGTAAATACACTATATATAGTGCCTAAGAAAGGGTTACAGGTAATTGTCCATGGGCCAGAGCCCAAAATGTCCTATTTCGGTACACTCAAGGTGGCAAAACTTACTTATAATTTTTGAAAGGATCCATGTCTGTAGATGATATTTTGGTATGATAACCATTCCTGAGTGGCAGCTGTATCACAGTTGTCAGCTCATGAAGTTAACCACCCCCTAAAGTCAATTGCATTTTAGACGCTGGTGCATATACTGGTTTAGCCTCATGGTCAGGACATTTTTCAATGTTCTATAATATTGTCTTTGGTATCATTTCAAAGGGGACCTTCTTAGCTTTCATTCAAGCCCTGTTGTGGATATTTCTCACAAATATAGAGGTCACTTGAGCTCTTCAACCCGTCAATAACACACATCTTTCTGCAATGTTCGCCTAAACTATATACTTTCTTTTAGCCCTGTGGCATCTAGGAATATCAGGGACACAAAACACAAAAACTGGAATACTCACAGGACTGTAAAGATTCAGGAAATGTATAATATACCCATACTATTTCATTGTGTGAGGTGATTGTGAACCTTAAATTAGAAGGGCATTATTACTAAGAAACTAACTAAACCAAAGCCAGTTAGTCCATGGGTCAGACCAGATATCGATATCACCCAAGGTGACACAACTTCACTGGTGCCATTTTATTTGGTACACTAACAGAAGTAAAATAATACATGATAACCTTTCCAAATGAGCAGCTATTTCATTTTTCTTTCAGGAAACCTGTTTCTGTGCCTCTCACGATTGTGTATTTGCCCAGATTTTTACAAATATAGCATTTCAACACCCCTGGTACTGATTAGCCTAGCTTAAACTCTAGGACAGTTCTTAGTTGGCCAACAACCAAGGATAACCAGTACTGTGTACTTCCATTCATTGTGCTAAGCTAGGCTAACGTGCAGCCAGATAGCTTTCTACTGAACACATATAGAGGAAACTGGTATCTATCTTCTTGTCTCACTCTGGAGAAGATTGTAAGCTAATTTCCCATAATGTTAGCATGTTCTTTTAATGTATATGTTAATATGATTAGTTAAAGTGGCTACGAGGAACTTTCATCTTGTGTTGATTTTAGCGGCCTCATGTGGACAAAATACAGCTGTTGCATAGCAACTAGGTAATGTATCTATTTGTGGCTATGTAAGATAAATAATGGTAATATGACGCTGGTGAAGCAAAGTAAACTTTGTTTTAGTAGTGTTCATACACCTAAGTTACATGTATTTGTTTGTATGTGGCAGGTGAAAACTGACTGAATATGGCCACTGGTGAACAAGCAAGTTTTTACCCAATACCAAAGCGCCCACGGGTGGAGTGCATTATCCACTGTTCTGATGATACAGATAAGCTGGTTTCACTACAAAGTGTCGACTCATGGAGAACTCTGCTCAGGGCAGCTCAGATACGAAATCATGCACCAGTTTTGAAACTGGCAAAAGACATTCCTGAGGGACAGATTCCAGCAATCTACTACCACAGAAAGTGTCGCAGTATCTTCACTATGAAGCAAATTCTTGATGGCCTCCTTGCAAAAGAAAAGAAAAGTTGTGTCTCTGCTGAAGAGAAACAATCTAAGAGAGTAGCTCGACATGCTCCAAGTACATCTAGGACTTATGATGCAGAGTGCATATTTTGTCAGAAAAACAGCAAATATTCCAAGAGACAGAATACGAGAGAAGTACTGGTGCAGTGTCGAGAACTGCGAGCTGATGCAAAGATCAGGAGTGCAGCCACAAAGAAAAGGGACAGCAGAATCCTTGCCATTGTGAGTAGAGACCTTGTAGCAGCTGAAGGGCACTACCACAGGTCATGCTATAGACTTTACACCAAAGAAGAGGTTTCCAAAGGAGAGGTTGCCAGCAATGAAGATGATGATGCTGCAGCCCAGTATGAAGCTGCTGTGAATAAGGCATACAATGAGCTGTTCCTCTTCATCAGGATGGAGCTTTTTGGCAATCCTCAAGTGATGACAATGACTGATCTCTCTTCTAGACTGGTAGCTTCAATGAACTCCCAAGGCATTGCCCAAGTCAAGGAATCAACCAAGAAGCACATAAGGCGAAACCTGGAGAGTGAGTTTGCTGGAGCCTTGCAGATATTCCCTGATGAGAAAGGAAAATTCCTCCTCTATCCCGATAACTTGTCCATGAGGGAACTTGCCAAAGAAAATCAGCCTCTCAAAAGGGAGCTGCAGACCCTGAAAAGTGTCAGTGCACAAGATGTTATAGCCAAAGCAGCCATCAAATTGAGAGCAGACATTAAAAGTCAAGATGTTCCTCAAACCTGGCCGCCTGAAGTCAAACCAGAAGCAGAATGTCCTACCATTCCAGAGTCGCTCATTATCTTCCTGTACTCTCTACTTCACAGGCTCAAATGATCCTGATCATGCATCCCAGAGAGTGCAGTGCCTTCTGCAGTCATTTGGCCATGACATAGTATATGCAGTGACATGTGGAAATACCAAGCCTTCCAAGCACATTGTTCTGCCATTCAGTGTCAAATCGTTGACAGGAAATGTAGAGTTGCTAAACATCCTCAACCGACTTGGTCACAGTGTGTCCTATTCACAGATGGAAGAGATCAACTCTGCCCTGTGTCTCCAGAAACCCTCATCATCAGGGAGTGGCATTGCCCTTCCAGCTAACATCCATCCTGGCATATTCACAACTTTAGCCTGGGACAATATCGACCGTCTTGAAGAAACTGTCAGTGGTGAGGGAACATCTCACAGAGTCAATGGGATTGCTGTGCAAGCAAAGCCAGTCAACCCACTTCCTGTCCAACCCATGCCCACTGTTCCCAAAACAAGGAAGAGAAGCATTGATGGACCCCCACCAATGTTACCAACTTACAATGCTGGACAACGGGTAGGGCCACCACAAAGCAAAAAGTCAGATGCCGATACTGCAGCCAATACTAAGCTTGCCAGAGAGAAAAACCTTCTTTGGGTCCTAGCACGCATGTCACAACAAGAAGAACAGTCAGTCAGCAGCTGGACAGGCTTCAACATCCTGACTCGAGGAGAGATGACGGTCATCCCCGACAATATAGGCTATCTGCCTACCATCAATGCTCCAGCGACACAAATGTCTACTGTCAACGAGGTGCTTAACCAGTCACTGAGCATCATGCAGTGCTTAGGCCTGAGGAAGATTGTCTGTGTCTTTGACCAAGCCCTGTATGCGAAGGCTGTCGAGATCACATGGAAACACCATGACAAGTTCCATGATATCATCATTAGGCTTGGGGTATTTCACACCATCTGCACACTGCTGGCAATAATAAGAAAGCGTTTCCAAGATGCTGGACTCAAAGACCTCTGCATTGAGTCTGGCATGATTGCAGAAGGCTCAATTGCTGGTGTTATGGATGGCCGCAAGTACAACAGGGCAGTGCGACTACACAAGCTCCTGTATGAGGCTCTCATGCGACTGACCTTGAATGGTTTCCTGTCCTGGTTGGAAGAAACTCACAGGAATGACATGGTTCACCTGAATGAGACACTGAAGACCATTGACAGCCTTGGGAAAGAAGTCTCACAACATGCTTTGAAGGAGGTCCTCGAGAACAGCTCTTGTACACGCATCATGGATCTATTTGAAGTCTACCGTGAGTTCCTTAGAGGTGGAAACGGCAGCCTCTCGAACTTCTGGATGTCCTATTTGGACATGGTTGAAATCTTGTTGGGGCTCATCCGAGCATCCAGAGAGGGAGACTGGATGCTACACTTGGCTAGCATTCGAGCAATGATCCCATGGGGCTTTGCTTATGACAGGATGAATTATGCACGCTACCTCCCCTACTACTACGCCCAGATGTCTGAGCTGCCCATCACACACCCAGATGTGTACACAGAATTCATGGAAGGAGGCTTCTCAGTCCAACTGGGCTCCACCAATCCCTTTGGCCGAATCCCTGTTGACCAAGCTATAGAAGAAACGGTGAACAAAAACACCCAAACAGCTGGAGGGACAAAGGGATTCAGCTTGATGCCAGGAGCTGTGACCAAATATTATCTCACAGCTGAGTATAGAAGCATGTACCTCAGACAGCTGAGAGACCTGACAGGTCAAGGCAGGTGCAAATGGTCTCATCCAGATCTACAGAGTCCAAGGATCAAGAGAGATGAAGCAGATGTCCAGTCTCTCATGGACCTTATGGAGAATAACTGGCTCAATCCTATGTCCCCTGATGAGATTGATTTGGTTAGCCTCTCCACTGGCAACATGGCTCCACCTGATGTGACCATAGATCTCTTGAGAGCTCTTGAGAAAGGAGAAGAGGCCTACCAAGCATTCCAGCAAACAAGGTTAGATGCAGACCCACCACCTGTGAAATTCCACGACAAGATGACCAAGCAAAGTCTGAAAACATTCTCCAATGTCAGCACAAAACAAGCTCATGGAAAGAAAGCACAGGATGTGGTTCTGAAGGCAGATAGAAACCTTTTCAGTCACATGATCCTGGTGGCTGAAAGCAGGTAGGTGAATCTGAAGGATGTCCTTGCCTACCCATTGGGCCCACTACCATGGGCACTGGCAAATGCTGATGGGTCCTTACGAAAAACAAACAAGGCTGCACTTGCCAGAGAGCTTGAAAAGAATGTATCTCCTGCAGAAGACATCCCAATCCCATCTACTTCCATCATTGATGGGATGAGCCTGGTCCAAAAAATGAATGGCAACAACAAAACCTTTGCACAGGTGGCAGAGTCAGCCTTGACCCAGGTCCTCCATGAGGGAGCACAGAGTGGGAGGATTGATGTTGTTTTTGATGTCTATCACCAGACTTCGATCAAAGATGCTGAACGACTGAACCGGGGTGGAGACATCACTCTCCAGTACAAGAATCTTGCAGGGGGACACCACGTCCAGCAGTGGAGAAAATGTCTGTGCAGTTCCTCCAACAAGACCAGTCTCATCAAGTTTCTGGTGGAAGAGTGGAAACTCCCACGATACAGAGCTATGCTGCATGGCAAGGTGTTGTACATGACCTGTGAGGAAACCTGCCACAAGTTGACAGAAGATGGGTGTGAGGAAGCAGCAGAACTGCACTCCACACATGAAGAAGCTGACACCCGTCTGCTCCTGCATGCATTGCATGCAGCAAATGCGGGCTCAAAGTCAGTTATCATCACAGCTGAGGACACTGATGTCATGGTGCTTTGTCTTGGCTTCCAGAAGGACATCACCTGTCCCAGAAGTGTGGGACTCAGAACCGCACACGGTTTGTCGACATCACCAAACTGGCAAGTTCACTTGGAGACAGCATCTGTGACAGCCTAATTGGCTTACATGCCTTCACAGGCTGCGACACTGTCAGTGCATTCGCTGGTCGAGGGAAGCTGAATGCCCTGAAGATAGTGAGAAAGCACACTTCCTGCCAAGAGACTTTTAGTCAACTGGGACAGACATGGAATGTGAGTGATGAGCTGTTCCAGAAAATTGAGCAGTTCACCTGTCGGATGTATGTTGCTAATAGCAGCACTGCTGAGGTGAACAAACTGCGTTACCAGCTCTTCTGCACCAAAAGGGGAGAGGTTGAGTCCAGCCAGCTGCCACCATGTAGAGACTGTCTCGTTATGCATGTTCAACGAGCCAACTATCAGGCAGCAATATGGAAGTGCTGTCTGCAGGCTAACCCTGTGGTGCCAAGCCCTACTGAGTATGGATGGACAGACGATGAAGGCAAGCTGGCCATTTACTGGATGCGCTCCCCACCTGCACCAGATGTGGTCTTGGAAATGCTAACATGCAAGTGTGTGCATTCATGCAAAATGCCAAGCTGCATGTGCCTGTCAAATGGACTTCCATGCACAGACATGTGCAAGTTACAGACCTGCAGTAACCAAAAACAGCAGGATGGTCCAGAACTGGACTTTGAACTTGGGGAGTCAGATGATGAGAGAAACGAGCAGTTTGATGAATGACAGTGCGATGATTCTGATGGTATTACTGTGGTAGTAGTCTATTGATGCACAGGATGTTGATTCTGGACTTGGTTACCCAGAGCTTGATAACAATAATGTAACCATATTCACATATACCCATTACCCTACCCATTACCATTACATATACCCACTAATGATATCGGATTACATGTATCATTGACTAAGTATATGTAAATGTCAATGTTGTTTAAAATATTAAAATCGTTCATTACCTCACTATGGTATTCCTTTTTATCATGTGTTTTGATTGTGTATTTAAACAAATGTATAGAGACCAGTTTGTGACCTAACTGGCTTTGGTCTAGTTCTCATTTAAGGCTCACAATCACCTCACACAATGAAATAGTATGGGTATATTATACATTTCCTGAATCTTTACAGTCCTGTGAGTATTCCAGTTTTTGTGTTTCGTGTCCCTGATATTCCTAGATGCCACAGGGCTAAAAGAAAGTATATAGTTTAGGCGAACATTGCAGAAAGATGTGTGTTATTGACGGGTTGAAGAGCTCAAGTGACCTCTATATTTGTGAGAAATATCCACAACAGGGCTTGAATGAAAGCTAAGAAGGTCCCCTTTAAAATGATGCCAAAGACAATATTATAGAACATTGAAAAATGTCCTGACCATGAGGCTAAACCAGTATATGCACCAGCGTCTAAAATGCAATTTAGTTTAGCGGGTGGTTAACTTCATGAGCTGATAACTGTGATACAGCTGCCACTCAGGAATGGTTATCATACCAAAATATCATCTACAGACATGGATCCTTTCAAAAATTATAAGTAAGTTTTGCCACCTTGAGTGTACCGAAATATCGTCTGGCCCATGGACTATAAATAGACTTGTTATATATTGTTCCGGGGTCTTGTGGTTTGATATGATTAAATGGAATTTTGTGGGTTTTATTATTATTTGTTGATCTTTTGATTTAGCTCATCAATATGGAAAGGACAAAGCCAAATTTTGTTATTTTTTTCCACTCTGATCAATTATTCTAATTTAGCCACCCTAAAAGGTTTCAGAAATGATGATTGAACTTAAACTAAACAGTTTAATGGTGCTATGTGTAATATTCGGGTTCCCTTAGGACATAATATGACTAGTAAATATCAGCAAGGGCTGCTGAATTGTACTGACTGAACCAAAGCAAATGACTCAAGACTCCATACCCTGACTCCCCAGATATCTGCATTGAAAACACATTAGCTGGGCCAGCTGAGTGGGTTTTGTTGTTGCTTTATGACCGCCCACCCCTTCAATTGCACTTGCAATATACAGCAAAGTATGCAGCAGTCCCAGCAAACAGTATTTACTGAGGGCATTGAAAGATGGCAGATGTTGACAAATGTGCCGTAAATCCACTGCCTTGCTAACCTAGTGGAGGGCAAACAAAAGGATGAAAGACCTGTAACTAATGCCCTACTAGAATGGCATCAAACTTGTCCAGGCTGTCATTTCTGATTCTAATTCAGCATAACAACACAAGTAGAGCAGGCTCTGGGATGCTGCTGGAGGCACTCAGTGGTTAGTGTGTTCGTAAACTACTAAGAGGAGATGTAAGGGAGCGGGGGTAGGGCTTGGCTGTACTACTGCCAAGCCCTACCTGTAAATGGTGAGGAGACTTGTTATACTGGTCCTGCATCTTGTGTCTTCCTTATCATTTGTTTTCTTTGTTTGTTATAAAATGTCACTCTTAAAATAGAAATTACATCTCTGCTTTATTTTGTTCTTTTCTGCTAATCTATTCTAAATTTAATATAGCAAGCCTAAACACCCTAACCTTAAACAATACAGTTTAAAGTATTGGAGTGTTTTTGAAAAATATCAACTGGCTTCGGTGAGCTTGTAATATTGGTAGAGTAGATTTTATTTGCTGATGAATGGAGTATTCATATGAGGTGGTTATTTAAGCAAAACAGCAAGGACCATCTTTTTTTTAACCAGCTCCCAGCTCATTTGCCTTAATAGACACTTGCCCTGACTAAAACCCATTTAAGCATGAGCTGTTCACTTGCTGCAAACCCACTGTGCTCTAATGTAGGCAAGGTAAGCTGGGTAATTAGGTTATAATTAGCTTGCTTACACCCAAATTAGATCCTTCTCTGGCATATGTCTGTTCATTGTAGCTTCTGTATAGAAGTAATTATTCAATGTAAATGTGAAAATTGGATTTTTTTCTCTTTTGAGAGAAGTGACCTTTAAAAAGACAAAAGGCTTATTTTGATGCATTATCCTTCTGTCTGCCCTGAAATGGTCTAACAGATGCCACACATTGTACATGCATTAAATACCTAGTAATTAGGAATCAGGATTGGATTGCTGTTCATAAGCCTGTGTCTGTTTTGTTAGTTGTGTTTGTTGACAGTTACTAGTGAGGCTGAACAAGAGAAGGTCACTTCCATAGCGATGTGCTATACCCTCGAGACAAAGAGGCAGCCATGACTCAGCTTCTTGAAATGTGGGTGTCTATGTGTATGAGTATTTAGTGCAACTGCACATTACTGCAACCTCCAGCCAAACTAAAATCAACGAGACAGCAAAAATTAGCTAGGAATTTAGATAGAGAAGGCCTTTTATCTTGCATGCTTACAGAGAGTGTGGATCATTAAATGATGTTTGCAAAATTGAGAACATATTTCATGTTGAAGGTTTTTCTATTTTTCATCTTATTTTTTTAAACTACACAGTAAGTGTGATAATACTGGAAATACTGCAACATAACTATACAAGAGCGTTCAAGGAAATCTTTATCCATCCATCCATTATCCGAACTGCTTAACCTGCTCTCAGGGTCGCGGGGATGCTGGAGCCTATCCCAGCAGTCGTTGGGCGGCAGGCGGGGAGACACCCTGGACAGGCCGCCAGGCCATCTCACACACACACACACACACACACACACACACACACACACACACACACACACACACACACACACACACACACACACACATTCATACCTAGGGACAATTGACTATGGCTGATTCACCTGACCTACATGTCTTTGGACTGTGGGAGGAAACCGGAGCACCCGGAGGAAACCCACGCAGACACAGGGAGAACATGCAAACTCCACACAGAGGACAACCTGGGATGACCCCCGAAGTTGGACTACCCCGGGGCTCGAACCCTGGACCTTCTTGCTGTGAGGCGACCGCGGTAACCACTGTGCTGCCAGGAAATCTTTATAACAAGTTAAAATGTCTTGCTGTTCCTTGAACTGAAAATAATTAAGCCTTGGTTCCTTTTTTATACAAGTTTCCAAGCAAGTAAGTAATTCATTTAAATTTTCTTTGTACCATCCCATCTGCACTCTTACAAACACATGGGAGCTGATAATCAGGATGCAAGATGCAGGCATTGTTTCAGCATCTTTTTGTTGTCGGATGACCATCATGTACTATACTTCCATGTATCTTCTCTTAGGGATATACATTGTTAACAATCATTTTGGATGAGTATCATATCTACATTGAAGCTGAAAAAGTGCTCATCCAAACATTGTTACGGAGGTGGAGCTCATTTGATGCAATACCGGGTGTCGTTCACTTGAATAGAGAGGCTATTTGTATCAAGAAATGTTAACTTACAAAACAACTTAGCTTTTGGGTGTTTTACTTAGCTGGTTCATTGTCTCTGGCCAGACAGCATTTTGTATGCAAGCCGGTGTGCAATGGAATGAGATGGCGACTGGAAGGGGGTTCAAAGAGAGAGAGAGGCAGAGGGAGATATAAACACAGACAATGGACAGAGACAGAGATACTACCTCCAAATAAAGGAGATAGACACATGGAGGAAAACTGGGGAAGACAGAAAGGAATGAATAGATGAGGAGAACAGATCTTCCTGAAAAGGATGTAGGAGTGTGATCTTTGTACAGCTCCATTTTATTTGCAGTTGTCATGTTGCCTGTCTCAGCATCTGCATACCCTGAATTGGCAGCCATGAGCTCCTGTCCACGTCTCATGTCATAAACCTAAAACAGTATCAATTCCCCAATACAACAGAGCCATTCATTAGAAACCCAGCTGGAACTCCCTGAAAATAGATTTCTTGTTCAAAGAAAGTTGAATCAGTTCGTCTGGACACAACATTTATTGAGAGAAACATTTCATCACTCATCTGAGTGACCTCTTCAGTCTCAACTGACTGCAGGTATCCCCACCCTTATAAGCAATACAGTTAGGAGTATTAACCTAACATGCCTGTCTTTTTTTGATGGTGGGTGGAAACCAGAGCACCCGGAGGAAACCCACGCAGACACGGAGAACATGCAAACTCCACACAGAAAGGACCTGAGTCGAACATAGGACCTTCTTGCTTTGATGCCACTGTGCTGCAATTAAGAGAACTTTTCATTGTCTTAAAACAAAAAGTGCCAGAGGGAGCTCCCGGCAGCATGATCAGAAATTTTAATGCTTTCATATGAGCAGAATTGAATGTTAGGTAAAATTGTCTAGTCTACAAAAATAGTCTATACGAGAAAAGGAATGGTACACTGGAAAAAAAAAGGATGTGCAGTGGGGTGTGAGAAGCGCCATGCACCTGTAATACCATGATTGTCTAGGAAGGACTGGATAACTCCGGCAGTGAAAGAACTGGTGTTTGGCCAAAGAGAAGAGTGGTCAAGAGAAGGATTCAAAGCACAGTTAAAGTCACCACCTATGATTGGCTGATGGGAGTTAAGATCGGGAAGAAGAAATATCAGTTTCGATATTAACTGGTGGTCCCAATGTGGTGCATATACACCAATCAGCCCAAACATTAAAACCACCTGGCTAATATTGTGTAGGTCCCCCTCATGCCACCAAAACAGCTCTGGCCCATCAAAGCATGGACTCAACAAGACATCTGAAGGTATCCTCTGGTATCTGGCACAATACATTAGCAGCAGATCCTTTAAGTCCTGTAAGTTGCGAGTTGGGGCCTCCATGGATCGGACTTGTTTTTCCAGTACATCCCACAGATTCTTGATTGGATTGAGATCGGGGGATTTGGAGGCCAAGGCAACAACTTGAACTCTTTGTCACGTTCTTCAAACCATTCCTGAACAATTTTTGCAGTTTGGCTGGGCGCATTGTCTTGTTGAAAGAGGCCATTACCATCAGGGCATACCACTGTCATGAAGGGGTGACTTAGTCTGCACCAGTGTTAGGCAGGTGGAATGTGTCAAAGTAACATCCACATGAATTCCAGGACCCAAGCTTTCCCAGCAGAACATTGCCCAGAGCATCACACTTTTTCGCCGGCTTGCCTTCTTCCCCATAGTGCATCCTAGTGCCATCTCTTCCACAGGTAAATGATGCACATGCACTCAGCCATCCACATGATGTAAAAGCAAACATGATTCATCAGACCAGGCTACCTTCTTCCACTGTTCCATGGTCCACTTCTGATACTCACGTGCCCATTGTAGGTGCTTTTGACCGTAGACAGGGGTCATCATGGAGACTGAGTGGTCTGCAGCTTCGCAGCCCAATGCGCAGAAAGCTGCGATGCACTGTCTGTTGTGACACCTGTCTATCATAGCCAGCATTAACCTTTTCAGCAATTTGAGCTACAGTAGCTCTTCTGTGGGATCGGCCCAGACGGGCTAACCTTCGCTCCCTACACTTGTCAATGAGCCTTGGGCACCCATGACCCTGTCGCTGGCTCACCGGTTGTCTTTCCTTGGACCACTTTTGGTAGGTATTGACCTCTGCATACTGGGAACACCCCACAAGACCTGCTGTTTTGGAGATGCTCTGACCCAGTCATCTAGCCATCACAATATGGCCCCTGTCAAATTTGCTCAGATCCTTACGCTTGCCCATTTTTCCTGCTTCCAACACATCAACTTCAAGAACTGACTGTTACATTTCACGTACTCCAAAATGGCTGAGAGGGTTATTGCATTGTGACATCATCCACAATAGCTCGCTGGAAAAAAGAAAAACGATGGAGGTGCATTCCCTGTGCCAATCCCGGACAATATGACCCCCTGTGGTCATATGTCCTCCCACCGACCCCGTATTGGCACGCCCACCGGAAGCGCTATTCCTCTTTCCATCTCCAACTAAATGAGATCGGTCGATGGCTGTTTCTCTCTCGCTGGGACTAAGAGGAAAACTGCAAATACGCAAGTAATCTAGTGATATACTGGTATATTAGATACTAACTTATAGTTAGCTTACCTTTTATCGCCAAGATGTTCGTTAATCCGGTCGATGTGGCCGGATTCTACGCTTGGTGCGGGTGTGTTAAACCGGCGACGCTCCGATGGGACCCCCATCCGGACTGTGTCTCCCATATCCTGCATGTTCACTACACGGGCTACTTGAGGGATGTAGACCGTAATGAGATCGACTGCAATTTCTGTAAAACCATCAGAGGATCGGGGCGCCAAAGGTGGGCTGCCCTGTACCGTCAAAGATGGGGACTTGCAGATCCCTTCGCACCTGCTAACGAGGCGGCTAGCATGGTGCTACCTAGCTATAGCCATGGGGCGGAGGCTAGCAACATCCCTCCGATGCTTCCTAGCTACAGTCACGGGACGGCGGCTAGCATTAGCATCCCTCCGGAGCCAGAGGCTATCCCACCATCCTGGATAGTTAGAGAGGACTGGATCAATGAGATCCTATCTCTCCCTGGTGAATCCGTGGCATGTTATTCGGCGGGTGCGGAACCCGAGGATTCACTGCCTGAGGAAGTAGACGATCAGGGCGTGGAAGACGACCAGCCAAGTTCGTCTCAACCAAACAAAGATGGCGACGCCATGCAACGTGGGTCCGAAACATTCCTTGCCAGTTTCTGCGATCTGTTCGCGCGAGCGGTCAAGTCTGCCGACATCGTTACCGAGCCGGGCAATCCTCAAGATCCGGTGGTAGCCGATTTTCCACGAATGGCAGAGAGGGTCAGGGACTCCACCTTATCCTCACATCGAACGAGCGTTTAAGCGGGCGGAGGCGGATCCGCTACTTAAATCGTCCTCAAAGTTAAGTCAGAAGGGGGTTGAGGTCTTAGCAGTCGAGGTTAGGAACCTCAACTACAAAGACTGGAAAATTCCGCAACCAGAGAGGGATGTTTTATCGTTCAACCCTAACACCAAGGTGGGGTCTCGCGATACTCCCAAACACCCTTCGCAGTGGGGCCAACAGGTGGATCGTTACGCGTGTGATGCATGGCACGCCAGTACACGCGCAGCTGGACTCGTCTCAACGGCTGGGATGATAACGGCGTACATGCGCAAGCTCTGCAGCCTATCAAACGTCAAGCAAAGCAAAGCCGCCATCGCTACAGCAGGTATCGACGGGGCCGAGTTCGGTGACGTAGTGGCCAGCGAAGCAGGTTGTGAGTACATCTTGGAAATGGAACGCATAGCTGACTCCCTGGGATCGCTGCTGTATTCCATCGCTCTAGAGTGCGGTTCTAGCGCAGCTGCCTCCACCCTTTCGCGCAGACGTCTCTGGCTAGAGACAGCCGGGGTAAAAGAGGAATTCTGCAAGGAGTTGATGACCACTCCTGCGCAGGGAACGCCTGTTTGGAACGACCCCGGACATTATCAGCAAATACAAGGCCGCCCAGGCCGAGCGCGAAACCTTGCACAAGGAGCTTCTCCCGATGATGAAGAACCCGCCTACCCCTAAGCCCGCGGTGGGCACAGGGCAGGGGGACAAGCATGCGCGCAAGCAGAAATGGAGAGAGACTTATCCAAAAAGAGGTGGTAAAGTGGGGCGCGGGCGTGGACAGGGCTCACGTCCAAACTCCCAGTCTTCCACAGATCCAGCGGCCAAGGCGGCCAAGCCGGACAGCACAGACACTTCCAAGAAGGGAGCTGCCAAGTGACGTGTTTCGGCAGGATGTTACGACACACACCAACAGACTGATTCCAGAGCCGTCTCCGGCGATATAGACGCTTGTTCAGGGGACACAGCGTGCGCAGGGCTAAACACTGCGCCTTTTATTTTGGTTTCTGATGCACAGTCTACTTGTTCTATTCCAAAGATTGTGAATGTGAATACAAGTTTTTATGTTGGTGATGATGGTGATTGCGTTTTAAAAGGTTTGAAACGCAAGTCTGATTGTCTGTCTGAATCTTTAGGTAAAGATGATGATAACAATGTAATAACATCCCTGCTGGAAATATTGGATAATAATGACATGAGCGCAAATGAGCCCCTGGGAGGGGACTATGATGCGACAATGTTTAGTCTCTCTGATGGGTCAAATGGTAATTTGGAAAGGTTCAAAACGCCAATTCCCCCATCTGGGTCTCCTTTACAAGGACGAAGCCCCCCCATGGATGCAGGGCATGGCGGGCGGGGCTTCCCCAGACCCTTTACGCGCAACTTACACGCGCTACCTGAACAGCAAGGTACAGGAGGCAACGAGACCTCAGTCACGCATGTTACACAGGTGGAAGGAATAGGTCCCGTCGGCTTCTGTTTTGGATCAGATAGCCCACGGACACCAAATCCTTTTCGAGAACGGTATTATACCCCCGTACTTGGGAATAGTGCATACGGAACCGGGGTCGGTGGCCGAAGCACAAATCCTAGACAACGAACTCACAGAGTTACTCTCGAAAGGGGCAATCACGGTGGTTCCTCCCCTAGAAAGAGAAGACGGGTTTTACAGCCGTTACTTTCTGGTCCCGAAGAAGGATGGGGGCATGCGCCCAATCCTAGATTTGAAACCCTTCAACAAGTATGTAGAGAAGGTCAGTTTCAAAATGCTACGCACACCGGTTCTGCTGTCAATGGTGACACAGTCCGATTGGCTAACTTCGGTCGACCTAAAAGATGCTTTCTATCATTGTCTGATTGCGGAAAGACACAGAAAGTATCTTCGGTTCTGTTACCGGGGTCAGTGTTACCAGTACACATGCCTCCCGTTCGGATATCGCCTCTCTCCTCTGACATTCACAAGGTGTGTGAAAGCAGCGCTTGGAGTGTTGATGCGCAAAGGTATTCGCTTGGCATGGTTCCTAGACGACCTGTTGGTGTTGGCCCGGTCGCCGGAACAAGCAATACTCCATACTCAGGAGTTGATGGAATTCATGGAGTACATGGGTTTCACTATCAACATAAAGAAGAGCGCGCCATGGCCTTCGTGCCAGGCAACGTATCTGGGTCTGAGTTTGGATACGGTATCCATGCGCGCAACCCTTACGCAAGAGAGATGGCATTCCACCAGGACCACGTTAGCACATTTCGTCCCGGGGACATATGTCACTTATCGGATGATCAGGAGGCTGCTGGGCCTTCTGGCATCGGCTCACCAAGTTGTTCCTTTAGGTCTGTTGTTCATGAGGAGACTGCAATTGTGGTTCGCAGTTCACTTCTTGAAATACGGCAACGAACGCCGGTACAACAACCATCTTATCCTGGTCCCGCGCGTGGTAGCGCAGGACCTAGACCACTGGAACAGAGCCTGCGTGGACATGTCTGGGGTCCCTATGGGCCCCAGGGGACCCGAGGTAACGATTTATACGGATGCGTCCCTCTCGGGTTGGGGGGCCATCCTTGGCTACAAAACAGCGCGAGGAGTGTGGCCGTCTGGGGAGAAGGTCCACATGAACGCGCGCGAGACAGAGACGATTTGGCTGGCTATCCAGCATTTCGCTCAGGATCTCGTAGGCCGTCACATACTGATAATGACAGACAGCATGACAGCCAAGGCCTACCTCAACCGCCAAGGCGGTATGAAGTCCAAGCGTTGCAGAGAGTTGGCCATGCAAATTTGGATTTGGGTCAACAGCAACGCGCTATCAATCAGGACGCTTCATGTTCCTGGGAAGGACAACGAAGCAGCGGACATCCTCTCGAGAGGCGGCCCGCATGCGGACAATTGGAGCCTCAACCCAGCCATAGTGGCTATGATCTGGGAGAGGTTCGGGGTAGCTCAAGTGGATCTGTTCGCATCGAAACTCAATTACAAGTGCCCTCGTTGGTACTCGATGCTCCCGTCCGACCTAGCGCCGTTGGGGGTCAACGCGCTTGGACTAGATCCATGGCCCGAGGAGATGCTTTACGCATTCCCCCCACGCAGGTGCCTCCTAGACCTGGTGGTCAAGTTCGAGCGCACAGGGGGTCGGTTAGTTCTCGTGGCCCCGTACGAACCGAGCACCCCGTGGTTTCCGCGAATAGTGCCCTGGATAGTAGGCGAGCGGTTCGACGTCCCGGAGTGGGCGGACGCGCTCACGCAAGCAGGAGGGCTGCTACGGGAGGGCCCCTGGATAGGAGGCTCCCGATTAGCGGCGTGGATGCTTACAAAGCCAGGCTCTTAGCTATGGGACTTAGTGCGCAAGTGATTCGTGTCATCTTAGCGGGGCGTAAAGACTCCACGTATTCCAGGTACCAGGGGTACTGGAATCGATTTGACCAATTTTGCGCTGAACGCGACATGGACCCTTTGTCAGTAGGGATTGGCCCTATACTGACTTTTGTGGAGGTCTGTAGGAGTGATAGACTATGGTCTTTCTCCTCGGTCAAAGTCTGTGTATCGGCTCTCACGTTCTTCCGGGGGAAGATCGAGGGTAGCACGGTTTTCACGCACCCGCTCATGACGCAGTACCTGTTGGGTGCTAAGAAGCTCTCAGCTAAGGAGCTTACGAGAGCTGAAACTTGGGATGCTTCCCTTGTTCTGCGCGCACTAGAGAAAGATCCCTTTGAACCCATCTCTACGGCAGACATGCGTTATGTCTCGGCTAAGCTGGCTGTGCTCTTGGCACTTACCACCGCAGCGAGGGGTTGTGAGCTCACTGCACTCACTATCAAGGGGATGGTGTTTTCTGGTGATCTGATGGTCACGCTCTTTACAGACCCCAGCTTCGTGCCCAAAACTGTGTCTGTCCTGACGAGTAGGGCCCCGGTGGTGATACACGCGTTTCATCCGTCACCGGTGACTAGGGATGAGAAACGCTTGCACCTCTCGTGTCCTGTACGGGCTTTACGCATTTACATGCGGCGCACAGCAGATATTCGTATGTCTGACAGGCTGCTGTTGACCTACAGAGTGAGCAAACCAGGTTATGCCCTTTCCACCCAGAGGCTAGCACACTGGCTGGTGGATGGTATTACGGAGGCGTATACCAAAGCGGGTAAAACAGCTCCTAAGCTGAAGGCGCATTCTACCCGAGGGACTGCTACGTCGATAGCTGTGTTGTTAGGTATCGACTGGGAGGTCATCCGCCAGGCGGCGGTTTGGAGTGGTGAGACCACTTTCTTACGGCATTATTACTGGCACATTAAGGTGCGGTCGGTTGCCGACGCTGTTCTGGAGCAGGCCTCTTAGGATGCTCTCATCAGAACGCGTACCCCTTCCCACCAGGGGTTTGAAGGGTTCATTGGACAGCTAGGGAACGGAGGCACGAATCCTGTCGTTGTTCAATGCAATAACCCTCTCAGCCATTTTGGTGTACGTGAAATGTAACTTTGGGTTCGCGAAGCGAACCCTAGTTATGAACAACGACAAAATGGCTGAGAATAGAGCCGTTCTCCTCCTACCCGGGCCACAGGTGTGGTGCTCATTTAGTTGGAGATGGTTCGACTTACAAAGAGGAATAGCGCTTCCGGTGGGCGTGCCAATACGGGGTCGGTGGGAGGACATATGACCACAGGGGGTCATATTGTCCGGGATTGGCACGGGGAATGCACCTCCATCGTTTTTCTTTTTTCCAGCGAGCTATTGTGGATGATGTCACAATGCAATAACCCTCTCAGCCATTTTGTCGTTGTTCATATAACTAGGGTTCGCTTCGCGAACCCAAAGTTTACTTGCTGCCCAATATATCCCACTCCTTGGCAGGTGCCACTGTAATGAGATACTCTTATGTTATTCACTTACGTGTCAGTGGTTTTAATGTTTTATCTGATCAGTGTATATTGCACAGTGTGACCTTGGAGGAGTACAGAAGACCGGACACAATCACAAAACTCCCTAACGGGTCTTTGAGTGTGGTGGAAGGGTTAAACTGCATGTTATTTTGGATAAGGGTGGCAGTACCTCTAGCTTTACTCTGAAATGTATAGTGAAAGACTTGTGAGATCCAGGGCCTATTGAGGCAATGGTGTTGAGTTGATTTAAGATGTGTTTCTTGTAGAAACATTGTATCCACGTCAAAACTCTGAATATGGTTGAACACCTTAGTATTTGTAATTTGTGAGTTAAGGCCTTTTATATTCCAGCTTAAGAAATTCACAGCTCCTCCCGTGGTCAGAGCTGTCTGATTCAATTGGTTATCTGTCATATGGGAGGTATATGAGAATATGGCCCGTATTGGATCTGATATTTACGAGACAAATCTAGAGACAAATGGGAAATAAATACATAGGGAGATAAAGCAGATAATGTGGGATGACTACAGCTCCACCTGACTCTATCTTTGCTAGGGTGCTGCAAGTAACAAAGAGTCCAAACTGATAATAAAAAAAAAAAGATGTCTGCACACCTAGCTTGTCAGACCTTTGTTAAAGCAAACACAAGGAGAAAAAGTCAAAGATAAATGCTAACAGGAATGAAAAGGAATGTTGGAAAGTAGAAATGAACAGAGCAAAATGTCCACTGAACAGGACCAAGGGACATTTAGAACGAACCCAAGCACTAATAGAGGATCCCCTGATAGCGCACTTACCCACAGCTAACAGGATTGTACTCAAGGTGTACCTAGTCTTAGCACTTTGAACATACATTAAGCTATTAGAAGCACTGGATGAAATTAAGCCTCCATAGAATTGAAGTCTATGTAGAATAGACTTGACTTGTAATGAGAAGAAAAAATAAAAGTATTAAAAAAATTACACACAAAAAATGAGAGGGGGTAGATAAACGATATTGTAATGAGAAGAAAAAATAAACGTATTACAAAATTATACACAAAAAATGAGAGGGGGTAGATAAACGAAATACTGCTAAAAATAATAAAAAACAAGTATGGCGTGGACTGAACTGACCTCATGTCAAAAAATTAGCAAAAAATAGTGCCATATAAAAATGGTCACATTCATACACAAATATGAGTTGTCTTTATGCATGTTAAATTATCCAGGTAAGAACCTCTTCAGTCTCAACTGACTGCAGGTATCCCCACCCTTATAAACAAAACAGCAGTACAATGACCTAAAACAACAATCGGTTTCGTATACAAATTGCCGTGACCATTAACTACAGTTTCAATGGCAATGTGTACTATTCACAGAGTATTTGGGAATAGTTGCAATCACAGCAGTGTAAGATGGCAACAGATGTACTCTTAGCACCCCAGCTCAGTAATGGTCGTTCAGTAGAGCCGAAGGAACGGAGAAGACCGTAGGTTCACACTTTAGCCGTGTAGGCAACTTTCTTTAATCAACGGTAAATCAGAGAGACAACAAAACCACAGCTCGACTGAGCGGAGGCGGCAAGAATAACAAGAAAACTGGCTGAACAACCATAACTTAACCCTGCGTTAACCTGCCAGGGCAACCCTGACTTAACCCTTAGTTTCTGGGGTGAATTCTATCCCCAATACGTGTCCACCACATGAGCCCCCCCCAGAATTCGTCCTAGTAATCGAAGTCAGGCAGGCGTGGGGGGACAACAGGCTGTCTGCGGCGGCTCCAGGTAACGGGCCGGAGTGTCTCTGGGAGGCATTGACGCGGGCCTGTGGAGCAGAAGAGGCAGCGCAGGCCTCCACGGGGGGAGGAGGCGGAGCCGGGGGACGACCGCGACGAGGAGGTTGGGCTAACTCCAACGGCTGCGTCAAGTCCAGGTGTGCGGGTTTAACTCGGTCCACTGAAACATGCTCGGCCGTGCCCTCAAAATACACCACCAGGTGCTTAGTTCCCCATTCCAGGACGCGGAAGGGGCCGTCATAAGGGGGTTGCAGAGGGGGGCGGTGTGCGTCGTGACGGATGAACACGTAGTCCGCTGACTGCAGACCTGGGGGCACCTGGGACACCGGAGCGCCGTGTTGGGCGGTAGGGACGGGTGTGAAAGCTCTGACCTTGTCCAGCAAGGAGGCTCGTTGGTCCACAGCTGACCAGGGACGCGTTGCGTTGGGCATGAAATCGCCTGGGACTCGCAGCAGCGTGCCGTACACCAGCTCTGCAGAGGAGGCTTGTAGGTCTTCGTTCGGGGCGGTCCGCAGGCCCAGCATGACCCATGGGAGCTTGTCGACCCAGTTGCAGTCCTTGAGAGTAGCCCGAAGCACAGCCTTTATGGACCGGTGGAAGCGCTCACATAGGCCGTTCGCCTGATGGTGGTAGGCAGTAGTGCGGTGAAGCTTGACGCCCAGAGCCTCACCCACAGCATTCCATAGCTCTGAGGTAAACTGGCCCGCGGTCAGATGAAAGGTCGGAAGGCGTACCGAAACGTGAGACCCACGACCCAATAAAAGCCCGGGCCACATCAACAGACGTCGTGGATGCCTGGGGAACAGCTTCAGGCCAGCGCGTAGTCCTGTCCACCACAGTGAAGAGGTAGGTGAACCCATTGGAGGGGGGTAGGGGACCAACCAGGTCGACGTGGACATGGTCAAATCGTCTCTCCGGCACTGCGAAGCGTTCCAGGGGCGCCTTAATGTGGCGGTGTATCTTAGCCCGCTGACAGGCAACACACGAGTCGGCCCACCCTTTCACGTCTCTCTTAAGTCCCTCCCACACAAACTTAGCAGAGGTCAGGCGCACGGATGGCTTACCGCCTGGATGAGAGAGGCCATGCACAGCTTCAAACACGGGGCGTCTCCAGCTGTCCGGGACGATGGGCTTGGGCTGTCCTGTGGAGACGTCACACAGGAGGGTGACACCTGTGTCGCTGAAAGGAACGTCCTGCAGACGGAGCCCCGTGTCGGAGGTCCGGAGACGGAGGATGCTCGGGTCCGTGGCCTGGTCGGCAGCCATCTGTGCATAGTCCAGGCCCATGTGGACCGCTCCAATCACTGCCCTAGAGAGGCAGTCAGCTACCTGGTTAGACTTACCAGCGACGTGCTGGATGTCGGTAGTGAATTCCGAAATGTAGGAGAGTTGTCGCTGCTGGCGAGCGGACCATGGCTCGGCCGTCTTGGACATGGCAAACGTGAGGGGCTTGTGGTCCACGTACGCAGTGTACTCGCGGCCCTCTAGCAGGAACCGGAAATGTCGGATGGCGAGCCAGAGACCGAGGAGTTCCCTGTCAAAAGTACTATGCTTGCGCTCTCGGGGTGTAAGCTGGCGACTGAAAAAGGCCAAAGGCTGCCAAGCCCCCCCCCACCCACTGAACTACACCAACAGCATAGTCCGATGCATCCGTGGTTATGGAAATAGGTGCTGTAGGTGAAGGATGCGCTAGCAGGGTAGCCTGGGAGAGTGCAGCTTTAGTCTCGGTGAACGCACGGTCCCGCTCTGCTGTCCAGTCGACCGCCTGGTTGGGGGACTTGCCTTTCAGCGCCTCGTACAGTGGCCGGATGATAAAGGCGGCTCGGGGAATGAAGCGGTGGTAGAATGTCACCATCCCGATGAACTCCCTGAGCGCACGAGCTGTTTGGGGGCGCGGAAAGGCCGCCACCGCTTCCACCTTTGAGGGCGGGGGACCGCCCCGTCCCCAGTGATGCGGTGCCCGAGGAAATCAATGGCCGTCAGCCCGAACCGGCACTTCGCCTGGTTGATGATCAGCCCATGCTGGCTGAGGCGTGTGAAGTGGGCGTGAAGATGGGACAGGTGTTCTTCCTCAGAGGCGCTGGCGATGAGTATGTCGTCCAAATAGACGAAGATGAAAGGAAGGCCACGGAGCACTGAATCCATCAGCCGCTGAACGGACTGGGCCGCGTTTTTGAGTCCAAATGGCATTCGTAGGAATTCAAATAGGCCAAATGGGGTAGTCACCGCTGTCTTGGGGATGTCCGAGGGGTGCACGGGAACTTGATGATAACCCCAGACCAGGTCGACTTTTGAGTCCTGGATGTGCGGGACAGGATAGCGGTCGGGCGTGGTGGCATCATTTAGTCGGCGGTAGTCCCCGCATGGGCGCCAACCTCCATCAGGCTTAGCGACGATGTGGAGTGGGGACACCCACGGGCTGTCAGAGCGGTGGATGATCCCCATGCGTTCCAGGTGCTCGAACTCAGACTTGGCAATGGCGAGTTTGGCGGGGTCGAGACGCCTGGCTCTGGCGTAGACCGGGGGCCCCTTCGTAGCAATGTGATGCTCCACCCCATGCTTAGCGGTGGGTGCAGAGAAGGTAGGCTGGGTGAGGTCAGGGAACTCAGCGAAGAGGCGGTTGAACCCGTCTGCCTCTGAGAGAGAGTTGGCTAGACCTGCATAGGCCGCTTCCCTGCGCGTACATGCGAAGGAGGAGAAGGTTAAGGCGTCGACCAGATGGCTGTTCTGAATGTCCACTAGCAAACCGTAAGCGCACAAAAAAATCAGGAGAAGCGTTACATTGGCCATGACGAACTCCCACGTGAAACGTTGTCCACCAAAACACAGTTCTACAGACCGCACGCTGTAGGTGTGGATAGGGCTGCCGTCAGCCGTCGCCAACTGGGGGCCCCGCTCCCCGCCCATGATGTCGACGTCAGTAGCAGGGAGCATGCTTCTCTGTGCGCCCGTGTCACAGAGAAATCGCCGACCGGAGATGGTGTCGAGGATGAAGAGTAGCCTGCTCGTATCGTCAACACTCATGGCCACTACTGAGTGTTGGCCCTCTCGTTTCCTGTCGGCCTGTAGTTGCAGGGGGAACGGCACCATTTAGCTTTCGCACCAAATCGAGCGTGGTACATACAGAGTCCAGAGGGCTTGTAGCGGTCTGAAGCTGTGGCGCCACCGTCGGGCCATGCCCGCGATGTCGGCGGGGGGCCAGTGAAGGTAGGAGCCAGCACCCCAGCATGGGAGGAATGTTGTGTAGTGACGAAGAATCGGTCAGCCTCCTTTGCCAGCTCACGGGAATCAGTGATGGTGGAGTTAGCGAGCGCAGTCTGGACGTGGGGCGGCATGTTGCGCAGAAACAGCTCCATAAACAGGAAACATGGCTTTTCTTGACCCAGTAGATTTAACATCCTGCTCATTAGCTCCGATGGTTTGCCATCTCCCAAGCCCTGAATTGCGAAGAGGTGACGTGCTCTCTCCATTGTTGACAGTTCAAAAGTTTCAAGGAGGAGATTCTTAAGTGCGGCGTATTTACCATCGGCTGGTGGGTTGGTTATGAAACCGCTTATCCTGGAAGCTGTAGTGCACCCCAGCGCTGCCACTACGTAGTAGTACCTGGTCTCGTCTGCTGTTATGTCTCTGAGCGCGAACTGTGCCTCAGCTTGCCCGAACCATGTAGCCGCGGAAGACTCCCAAAACTCCGGCAGTTTAATTGCAGCGGCGTTCGTAGCCCTAATGTGTGTGGTTTCAGAAAACTTATCCGAAAACCGACGTCGGGGTCACCAGTGTAGAGCCGAAGGAACGGAGAAGACCGTAGGTTCACACTTTAGCCGTGTAGGCAACTTTCTTTAATCAACGGTAAATCAGAGAGACAACAAAACCACAGCTCGACTGAGCGGAGGCGGCAAGAAAAACCAGAAAACTGGCTGAACAACCATAACTTAACCCTGCGTTAACCTGCCAGGGCAACCCTGACTTAACCCTTAGTTTCTGGGGTGAATTCTATCCCCAATACGTGTCCACCACAGTTCCCTCTTTACATAGATGGCCTCTTTGATTCCCCGTTCAAACCAGCGTCCCTCCCTTTCAAGGATGTGCACATCCTCATCCTTGAAAGAGTGGCCACTGGCTTGTGGATGGGTGGAGACTGCGGAGTCCTGGCCTGACATGTTAGCATGTTGATATGAAATTAAAAAATAAAAACAGTATAAATAGATAAAAACAAATATCAAACATTTGTAAAAGCTTTCATAAAAAGAACAGTTTTGAGACTAGATTTAAAAGAAGCTAGAGACTTAGTTTGTCTTAGCTCAACAGGAAGAGTGGTCCATAGTGTGGGGGCTCTTAACAGCAAAAGCCCGATCACCCTTTGTAACCAACTGAGACCTAGGGATAACTATGGAGCCCTGCCTAATGTCTTCTACATCTGCAAACCATTAAGGTCTGCAGATGTAGAAGACATTAGGCCCTTTTTAAATGATCTATAGCACATGAAGTAAAGCACAGGGTGTAAGTTTATTTAGGGTGTGTCCAAATCCACCTTTGCTAGTTAAATGGCGCATGATCTGGGTGCAAAGTAAGGCGCAAGGCACAATGGCGTTGTACATAAGTCTTTTAATTAACCATAGGTGTGTTTTGGGTGTAACATGAATGAAACCAATAAGAGTGACATATCCCATTCCCTTTAAACATCAGGTGCACTTGCACCTTGGCGCATTGCTATTTAAATGGCGGATTCGGCAAGTTTTAGAAATGAACGGTTTTCTGCTGAGGATATTGATCTGCTCATGCAAAGTGAAAGCGTGCGAGCAGACCATCTACGGGAGCAGCAGGAATCTACTAAAGCTCCCTGTTCAACTTACATGGTCTTGTATTGATGTTGCAGGGAAGTCGATCTGATTCTGATCCGTTTTCAATAGGCTCTTTGGTGGGTCTTGACAGATACCCTCAACCTGACGGGTCCGTTTAAATACCAATGTGTATTGCCAAGATTAGCCAATTTCATATGTCATTACAGAGATTGGCAAATTCTGATAAATATTATAATCATTCTGACATTTATTTTTGAAATATTGTGATGTATACAATAATAATCCTTCACATTTTATTGTTTTTAGCTGTAATCTTTTGTATGTTTGTGCACTGCTTTATATCTGTATGTAACAGACAGAGTGTACGCATGTTGTGCACGCGCCTACATACGTAGGCGCATCTTACTATCTGAATAATGTGCCCTTTAAATAGTAGGAAAATACTGCGCCATTGCCATTACACCAGATGTTTGTTGGTCAATCACTTTCCACTGCCTCAAGATAGCAGCATACCAACAATGCACCTGACCACACTTCATTTTAAGACCAATACTTACTTGGGCGCTCAGACGGGTGCAAGTACATTTGCTATGGGTGAAAAAATGACAACTGTGTTGGTCTGAAACTAGCAAAGACACTTGCGCTGCACTTCGTGCCAGGTGTAAGACAGGACCCATTATTTTAAAAGTCTCAGTCAACAGTATAGACTAACAAAAAAACCAGAAGACCCATTCGCCATTTAGAAAGTAAAAATCAAGTTTATGACCACAGTATTTTACAGAACCAACTCGGGTAAACTAAAATTTGACCATATTACACCAATTCTCGCCTCCCTTCATTGTCTTCCTATCCATGTTAGAGCAAGGTGCTTCTGTTGACTTATAAAATCCTAAATGATTTTGCCCCATCATACCTGTCTGATCTCCTTAAACCATACATTTCATCTCCAGCTCTCTGCTGTCAAAATACAGGGCTCCTGGGTGTACCCAGAGTTAAAAAGAAGTCAGCTGGTGGCAGGGCCTTTTCCTATCAGGCCCCGTTCTTGTGGAATAACCTGACTGCTGCCATCAGACAATCAGTGTCATTTGAGTCCTTTAAATCCAAACTTAAAACTCATCTTTTTGCCTTAAACTACAACTGGTTGCCTTTAAATTGAATTCTTTACGTCCTGTACTGCATGGCGGGTCGATTTCTGTTTCAATGAATTTACCAACCACTGTTCTCCCGACGAGATTATAGAGTAGAGATTATTGACTATTGCAAACTGTTCTCTTCTCTCACATGTCTTTTCTCTCTCTCTCTGAATGATGTCTTCTTCTTTCTCTTCTCCTGTGTATGTGAATGGTGTGATGTGACTCTCCCCATGTACCTGCATAGTCTGTCCTCCTCCCAGGTCTCCATGGTGACGTGGTTGCCACCTGGACACTGCTTGGCATCCTCCTCATCACACACACATATATATATATCAATGCTGATACAGGAAAAAAAAGTTTAATACATTGCAGTACAGGCCTGTTTCGTGCGTCGTGCACTCATCAGCTGCTAATGTGGCTCAACAAAGAATCATACAGTTTACGTTGCCCAGCGTCACGCCCCTAATTTCGGTCGGACAGCAACCAATCAGATGAGGAAACATCTAAACTATAACAGCCAGTGGGGTTGGTATTTATGACGCACAGCAATCAATGGAGGGGTAGAAAAAATTACAAACAGTGGGTTAAGGGACTGGGGCTTGTTTTGAAAAGCATTTAGGGACCAGGGCACTGTTGAAATGGTGTACATTTAAAATATAACAAGGTAATTTATGTGAATCATATAGTGGAGTGGTGTTGGGGCACAGTTGGAATGACAGGCAGTTAAGATATATATAAAAAAAACAACTAATAAATGTCATATGTGTATCATCTAATGTGGGGAGAATAATAAAGACATTTTACTTATAGTTGCAAAGGAGATATTTTTTTCGGTGTCTACAGCTTGTGGCCAATTCGTTTCTATTATTCAAGGTGGATATATCAGGTCTGCAAAGATTCAATAAAGGACTGGTTGTTAAAATCCCTAGTACTTGCACTGCAACAGTTTCGGTGGGAAATAAATTGGAGATGGCTGCCAAGGAGACATTGCCACCACCAGGACACGTCGTCAGTTGTGTACCTCGGCATCACAGGGTGTTTCGGCCTTTTATCACAAGACACCCTCCACTGAGGCAGGCCCGCCACAGGTTGATCGGTCCTGGGTGTGTGTCCTGTGGTTAGCTGTTCACCCTGGCAGCCCAGACGGCATCTCTCCTTTTGATCCAGATCCAGCGGCTAGTCCTCTCAGCAGTGTCGGCTAGCTCTGTGGTTGCTCTCCTTTGGGCCTGCCCCCTGACTCCTAGTTCCCTCAGGAGTTTTTCTGTGGAGCTGGCAACAAGGCCCCTACAACCCACCTCCACAGGGTGCACCTTCACCTTCCAGCCTCTGTCCTCTGCTTCGGCTGCTAAGTTGGCCTACCGCAGCTTCTTACTGTCGTACGCTTCATCGACTGCATCCTCCCAGGGGACTGTCAGCTCGTTGATATAAGCGAGCTGGCAAGATTTGGACCAGAGGATGAGGTCTGGTCGCAAGGTGGTTATTGCGATCTGTCGGGAAGATGAGCTTCTGGCCTAAGTCCACCTGCATTTCCCAATCCCTGGCTTAGTTTAGTGAGCCTAAGTCGGGAAGTGAAGGGTTGGCCTTCAGTTTATCCCCCTCCCGAATGAAAGCTGGAAAACGCCGGGGCCCTTCCTGGTTGTTGAAGGGTTGGGCGTTGATGGAAACCCTCTTGCGCTTGAGTTCAGCTGCCAAACACCTGCGCACCTGATTGTGTCGCCAGGTGTATCTGCCTTGGGTGAGGCTGGTCTTGCAGCCAACCAAGATGTGCTTGAGGGTTGCTGGGGCTGTACACAGGGAGCAAAACGGATTCTCTCCAAGCCAGAGATTTAGATTGTGGGAGAGGGCAGAACATCATATTTGGCTTTGATGATGAAGCTCAGCCTGTTTGATTCCATGCTCCAGAGCTCACTCCATGTGAGTTTCCTCTTTTCAACACCCTCCCACATCATCCAGCAGCCCTGTCTGACTTGTGCTATGGCTTTAGAACATCTGGCTGATTCTTCCTGTCAGTGAACCTCCTCTACCACCGTAGTTCGCCATTAGGTAGTAGTCGCCTTTTGCCAGGTAGGTGTTTTTGTTCCCAGGCCAAGGCTGCCCCTGCCTTGTTGAACATGGCCTACTACATCTCGGTGGCGGAGGGCAGATTTCGCCTCCAGTACAGCCGTAGCTGGGGTCTATTTCTTCGCTGTTGCTAGGGTTGGAGCAACTCCTCTCACTACTGGATCTCGGGATTCTGTGACGGACATGTCCAGCCTCACTTTGGCACATTTGAATTCCTCAACCAGGCTGGAAATTGGCAGTGCGAGTGCTCCATTGCCGTAGAGTCCAACTCTGCTGAGGCACTTTGGCAGTCCGAGCCACTTCCTCACCTGTGAGTTCACTAGCCTCTCCAAGCGATTGGCATGAGATAGTGAGACCTTGTACATGGTTATTGGCCACTTGAGTCAGGGTAGCAGCCCAAACTGAAAGCACCAGACCTTCAACTTCCCTGGGCAGCACAGTATTGTTGATTTGCCTGAGGCCGCTGATTGTATCCTGATGAAGTTGCTCCAGTTGCTGGGTGTCTTTGAAGTCTGCATTGTACCACCATCCGAGGCTCTTGATGGGCTTCTCCAGGACTGTGGGGATTGGTTGATCACTGATTTAGAACCGTTTACCTGTTAATTGGCCTTTAACAATGAAGATACTGCAGGATTTGCTTGATTTAAACTCCATTCGAGCCCACTTGATATTCTCCTGGAGTTTCTGCAGCAGACGCCTGGTGCATGGTTTCATTGTTGCTATGGTGGTGAAGTCATCCATGTACGCCCGGATTTGTGGAAGACGCAGGCCATTCCTGGACCTTTCCACCACCCAAATAATAAAATATTTTTCTGCCAAACATAGGTTACGTCTTTTACCTCTAACTGAATATGCATTATTCTTTGCAAGGATTTTCCATGAGACAGAATAACTGATATTCTTGTCTACCAATGACCAAATGTGGCGGCTTAAGGCCATTGCATTTTTTGCATGTTTATTTCTGAAGCTACTCATATGGGCGTTAAACCTAATTTTAAAAGGGCCCTCTGTTAATCCCACATAAGTGTCCACATTGCAGTTGTCTTCTCTTGTCACCGATGCCTGGTAGATGACTCCCTCTGTCTGGCATTTTCCTTCAAGAGGACACGATGTCTTAACATTGCATTTGCAGTTGGAGGTGCTTGGTTGCGGTGAGGGGTCTGTGCCTTGGCCATGATGCTTGTGTTGTGGGATGAAATAAACCTGCTGGACATTTGGCATGCAGCTGTAGCTCATTTTGACTGTGTTTCTGTTGAATAATTTTCTCAATAGATGGTCTGGGGTAAAGCACTCATCCAAAAGCTTGAAAAATTGTTTTCCAATATTAGAGGCCACGGTGTCACTGTAGGGAGGGTTATACCAGTTGATGTTCCGCCTTCTGTTGCACTTTTTTTTGTTTTTTGTTACTGTACTTAAGTCTGAAATTATATCCACATGTTTGTAAGGCTTCCTGGTAGGGGGGGGGGCTGCTTCATCAAAGATGGCCTCGCTGGATGATAAACATGAGAGTCTCTTGTTTATGCCCACTGGGATATTTTTCAAAATGGGCGGTGGATGATTGCTTTCTCTGTGGATATATTGCAGTATATTGTTTGGCTTCATGTATGGTCTGTATGTGCCATTTTTAAGGTCTAATGAGATGCCGAGGAAGTCAATCTGTTTTTTGTTAGCTTCAATTGAAATTTTTAGTCCATTGTTTGCAAATATACTAAACATTTTCTTTTTTATTCTCTAAACTTCTCTTGCCGGTTTGTTGCAGACTGCCAGCCCGTTGTCTCTATATAGCCTGATGTTGATGTCTGTTGATGTAGTTGAAACAAGTACAAGCCCACTAGCTCACAAGTCTCTGCCGCGTCGAAGCTGTCCATGGTCATGCCAAATTTGCTGTTACCTTGCTTTTGCCATGGGATTCCCTTGTGGTATAAGATTGACTCTTTAGCATGGGCTATTATGTTTCCGTCTTGGTCAGATATTTTGGTGTATGTTGAGGCAAATTCAATAGCTCTTTATTTATGGAGGGGTAAAACTCACAAATATTGAAGCAGGACAGGAGAGGACAGGATGCCATCCTGTCCTCTTGAAGGAAAATGCCAAACAGGGAGTCATCGACCAGGCGTCAGTGACAAGAGAAGACAACTGCAATGTGGACACTTACGTGGGATTAACAGAGGGCCCTTTTAAAATTAGGTTTAACACCCATATGAGTAGCTTCAGAAATGAACACGCACAAAATAGAACGGCCTTAAGCCGCCACATTTGGTCATTGGTAGACAAGAATATCAGTTATTCTGTCTCATGGCAAGTCCTTGCAAAGAATAATGCATATGCAGTTAGAGGTAAAAGCTGTAACCTGTGCTTAGCAGAAAAGTATTTTGTTATTTGCAGACCTGATATGTCCACCTTGAATAATAGAAACGAATTGGCCACCAGCTGTAGACACCGAAAAAAATATCTCCTTTGCAAGTATAAGTAAAATGTCTTTATTACTATCCCCCACCCCATTAGATGATACACATATGACATTTATTAGAGTATTTTTTTTAACTGCCTGTCATTCCAGCTGTGCCCAAACACCACCCCACTATATGATTCACATAAATTACCTTGTTATATTTTAAATGTACGCCATTTCAACAGTGCCCTGGCCCCTAAATGTTTTTTCAAAACAAGCCCCAGTCCCTTAACCCATTGTTTGTAATGTTTTCTACCCATCCATTGGTTGCTGTGCATCGTAAATACTTACCCCATTGGTTGTTATAGTTTAAATGTTTCCTTATCTGATTGGTTGCTGTCCAACCGAAATTAGGGACGTGACGCTGGGAAACGTAAACTGTATGATTCTTTGTTGAAATACATTAGCAGCTGATGAGTGCACGATGCACGAAACAGGCCTGTACTGCAATGTATTTAACTTTTTTTCCTGTATCTGTATTAATATTCCGCTCCTCATTAGTTGAGCACTTATAATAACACCATTGACGGTTTTGGGGAAAAAAACCCCACTATGTAGTATATATACACTACCGTTCAAAAGTTTGGGATCACATTGAAATGTCCATATTTTTGAAGGAAAAGCACTGTACTTTTCAATGAAGATAACTTTAAACTAGTCTTAACTTTAAAGAAATACACTCTATACATTGCTAATGTGGTAAATGACTATTCTAGCTGCAAATGTCTGGTTTTTGGTGCAATATCTACATAGGTGTATAGAGGCCCATTTCAAGCAACTATCACTCCAGTGTTCTAATGGTACAATGTGTTTGCTCATTGGCTCAGAAGGCTAATTGATGATTAGAAAACCCTTGTGCAATCATGTTCACACATCTGAAAACAGTTTAGCTCGTTACAGAAGCTACAAAACTGACCTTCCTTTGAGCAGATTGAGTTTCTGGAGCATCACATTTGTGGGGTCAATTAAACGCTCAAAATGGCCAGAAAAAGAGAACTTTCATCTGAAACTCGACAGTCTATTCTTGTTCTTAGAAATGAAGGCTATTCCATGTGAGAAATTGCTAAGAAATTGAAGATTTCCTACACCGGTGTGTACTACTCCCTTCAGAGGACAGCACAAACAGGCTCTAACCAGAGTAGAAAAAGAAGTGGGAGGCCGCGTTGCACAACTGAGCAAGAAGATAAGTACATTAGAGTCTCTAGTTTGAGAAACAGACGCCTCACAGGTCCCCAACTGGCATCTTCATTAAATAGTACCCGCAAAACACCAGTGTCAACATCTACAGTGAAGAGGCGGCTGCGGGATTCTGGGCTTCAGGGCAGAGTGGCAAAGAAAAAGCCATATCTGAGACTGACCAATAAAAGAAAAAGATTAAGATGGGCAAAAGAACACAGACATTGGACAGAGGAAGACTGGAAAAAAGTGTTGTGGACGGATGAATCCAAGTTTGAGGTGTTTGGATCACAAAGAAGAACGTTTGTGAGACGCAGAACAAATGAAAAGATGCTGGAAGAATGCCTGACGCCATCTGTTAAGCATGGTGGAGGTAATGTGATGGTCTGGGGTTGCTTTGGTGCTGGTAAGGTGGGAGATTTGTACAGGGTAAAAGGGATTCTGAATAAGGAAGGCTATCACTCCATTTTGCAACGCCATGCCATACCCAGTGGACAGCGCTTGATTGGAGCCAATTTCATCCTACAACAGGACAATGACCCTAAACACACCTCCAAATTGTGCAAGAACTATTTAGAGCAGAAGCAGGCAGCTGGTATTCTATCGGTAATGGAGTGGCCAGCGCAGTCCCCAGATCTGAACCCCATTGAGCTGTTGTGGGAGCAGCTTGACCGTATGGTACGCAAGAAGTGCCCATCCAACCAATCCAACTTGTGGGAGCTGCTTCTGGAAGCGTGGGGTGCAATTTCTCCAGATTACCTCAACAAATTAACAGCTAGAATGCCAAAGGTCTGCAATGCTGTAATTGCTGCAAATGGAGGATTCTTTGACGAAAGCAAAGTTTGATGTAAAAAAAATCTTATTTCAAATACAAATCATTATTTCTAACCTTGTCAATGTCTTGACTCTATTTTCTATTCATTTCACAACATATGGTGGTGAATAAGTGTGACTTTTCATGGAAAACACAAAATTGTTTGGGTGATCCCAAACTTTTGAACGGTAGTGTATAATATGTGTGTATATATATATATATATATATATATATATATATATATATATATATGTGTGTGTGTGTGTATATATGTGTGTGTGTGTATGTGTGTGTATGATATATATGTGTGTGTGTATATATATGTACTATATGTGTGTGTGTGTGTGTATATATGTGTGTGTGTGTATGTGTGTGTATATATGGGATGCTCATGTTGAGTTTTTTTTCCTAACCAATAACCGACGCTCATTAACCGTTAACTGACTAGATTAAAATGTACTCTTTCTATTGGAAGAGTGTCTGTGAAATAAGAAAAATACTGACACAACAATTTTATACGAAATGGTTTATTTTTACTTGTGCAAATTGCAGCCTAAACAACAGCAGAACATGCGAACATTGTCACATCATCACACCTGCAGCGCTGCTGTGAACGAAATAAAACAGACTGAATAAAATAGACTAACAGGCCTACATGAAAAATATTTAACTTAAATAAATCCATCCATCCATTATCTGTGCCGCTTATCCTGCTCTCAGGGTTGCGGGGATGCTGGAGCCTATTCCAACAGTCATTGGGCGGCAGGCGGGGCGACACCCTGGACAGACTGCCAAGCCATCACAGGGCTGACACACACACACACACACACGCACACACACACACATTCATACCTAGGGACAATTTCGTTTGGCCGATTCACCTAACTTAGTACATGTCTCTGGATTGTGGGAGGAAACCCATGCAGACACGGGGAGAACATGCAAACTCCACACAGAGGATGACCCACCAAGGTTAGACTACCCCGGGGCTCGAACCCAGGACCCTCTTGCTGTGAAGCGGCCGTGCTAACCACTGCGGCACCATGCTGCCCTCATGTATGAATCATGCATCCATTATAATAGCCTAATTTTACACATGATACATGATGATGATGACAGAAAAATAGAAATGCATAGCATATTGTCAATATTTTAGAGACACCCCACCCCTAAATTTCACAAATCATATTTTCAGGGGAGCTCATGTCTTATCAAGGGGAGCCAAGCTCCCCCTGGCTCCCACGTAGTTCGCACCCTGGACTGGTCACGTGGCTCAGGACCATCTGGACAATGTTTGGCATCCCTCTCATCATATTCGTCATATATCTTATTATTCCATTATAATTTTGTTATACACACAATATACAGAATACAGCATTGAAAGATGCTTTATTCTGTATATTGTGTTTTATTCTGTACACACAACATCCATTGCACGTTTGTCCGTCTTGGGAGAGAGCTCTCTCCTCTGATGCTCTCCCTGAGGTTTCTTCCTATTTTTTCTCCCTATTGGAAGGGTTTTTTTTAGGGAGTTGTTCCTTATCTGATGCAAGGGTTTAAGGACAGTATGTTGTATTGCTGTAAAGCCTACTGAGGCAAATGTGTTATTTGTGATATCGGACAATACAAATAAAATTGACTTGACTATTTACGTAATAACGCGGATGGCTAAACAATGAGCAAGATGTTCCTGTGGATAGAAGAGCCGGAGGAAGCGGCCGGCGGGGCGTTTAAAAACAATTGCAAAATTAAATAATGGGCCTCAGCGAATATATTGAGGAGTGAAAGAAAATAATAATAATTATAATAATAGTAATTATAAAATAAAATAAATGAGTGAAGGATAAAATGTCTTGTCTTGTGCAGTTGAATAACACAATAGTATGCTTGTTTTTTACTGACTATTGTAAAACAGGAGGGCTAAACTATGACTGAGACATAGTTAGTAAATGTCTGCAGATTTTTGTCCATCTGATGAGTTGAGCAGGACAGATTGCCTTACCGGGAGGTTAGAGTCAGTTGTATGGTATCCTTGAAGAAGAAACTTGTGTTCTCTGTCCTGGAATCTGATCGCCAGCTTGGAGGGGTACATGTGTCATAATCTGATGCTGGCACTGTAAAACTGGGGTTTGAGTTATTTAAATTTTCCACAGCGTCGGGCGAGGTCAGCAGATAAGTCAGGGAAGATCCGAATGGGGGAGCCTTGGAACTTCATGTGGCTCTGCTCACTCTGAGGGAGTTCAATAATCTCCTCCTTCATTTGGTAGTGATGGAACCATACTATCATCACCTGAGAGGGTTTTTTAGGGCCAGGTTTCGGGTTGAGAGCAGTGTGCGCGTTCAATCACCAAAGAACAAGATAATTTCACCTCTCTTAACAGAGTGATGAAAAAGGAAGACAAAGTCTGTGGGTCGTCCCTGTTCTGCACCTTCAGGGATGCAAATAATCCTGAGGTTCATCCTGAATGAACAGTTTTCAAGGTCATCAATCTTCTGTAGCAAGAGCTGGTTTTTCGTGTTTAAGACAGTGCACAGCTCCTCGACTTTTTGGAGGCTAAATGACATGTCGGTAAGGGCCGATTCCAGAGCCACTATTCTGGTTATGTGGTCTTCAATGGTGGCCGCAAGGGCAGATTGTTTTTTTTTTACACAAAGTTCTGCAAGAAACTCAGTCCTCAACTCGGAAATCTCTTTCCCAATGGTCGTGGTTAGCAGCTTTTCCATTAGGGCGGGCGTAAGCTCAGCAGCCGTGGATGGTTCCGGGGATTTCATTGAATTAGCTAGCTTGTCTTCCAGGACGTTAACATTAGCGTCAGTCGTCTGTTCAGTCTGCATTTTGTCCCTTGTCTCATAGCATTTTGTGCATAAGGGTGACATATAATTACCTCAACAGTCGACAAGCAGATGTGGAAAATCAAAAAGGAAATGATTGGCTTCACAGAAAATAAATTTAAAAGTCAAGTTCACAGAGCAGCTCCTGCAAGTGTGTCACTGTTTGCAGAGCATACCGGAAGTCTAATCTCAGAAATGTTGTCACTGAAATTGGGTTGCCATTGCAGTTTTGCACAAAATAGCTTCAATTTGTTTATTTATATATTTACTTTTTAAAGTCGACAATGGTCTGTGTTTCCACTGAGTGATGTCATGTGATTAAAGCTGGGTTTTCTCCTCTCGCAATATGGCTACGGAGCTCCAAGACCTGAGAAGCATTGACATAGTGATTGCATGCACTTCCGTAGCTGTGGTAGTGTTTAATCGAAGGTAACGAAGGTATGGAAAGCCCCTTATACGTGGCAGTGGCCACATATCAGGTATTTGTGGGAGGTCATTGTCTGCAATGATTTTACAGAGGTCCAATGGATCCAAAACTTGAGAATTACCCGCTTAACATTTGATGAGTTACACAGCGCAATAGGATCCCTCATGGTGTCTGCCATATCATGCCTGGGGGAGCCAGTTCCAACCGAGAAGCACATAGCCATCGCTCTTTATGAAGTGGCTACTTTGACTTAAATGCGAAAAATGTGTTTCCATTTCAATTTTGTGAAATATTGCTTTGTTCAATCATCTGAAAAACCACCCCATGTGAGCGTGCAACTTTTTTTTTTTGCTGTGATATTTGAGTTTTGTTTTTGTTTTTTTCGAAATTCTCGTTTCCGTTACTCATTTTTTAGTTCATAATTTCAAATCACGCATTAAACGGGTTAATGGAAACCCGCCCTCTGAGAATTAATTTGTTGACAACTATTATGCAAAAGGAACTGCTATCTGAGTGTGCTAAATATGTAAATACACAATTTTTTGTTTCATGATGCTTTTCAGCTCATGAACACAGAATAACTGGGATCATGATGGTAAGGATGTTTGTGAACCATCTAAGCAGTTCACCATTCCCCACTAATGCTTTCAATCATTCGGTGCTGCTGATAACAATCCCTTCTGTGAAGAGTCCCTGGCTAAGTGGATGCATTGGTGATTACCTTGTAGCCTCTGGTAACACAAAGGCACAGCTGTTTGCAACTGGTTTCACCGAGGAACACGCTTTTCTCCCCCTAGGAAAATAAAATGAGTGATCAAAATTAATAGGTAATGGTGATGGCCAGAAAGTGCAGCATGCATCATCTCAGAATTGGCCTTTGGACATTTGTTGTGAAATGGATTATTCAAGTTGGTTCCCGCCTGGATTTTTTTTTTTGTGTGTGATTTTGCACACTGTAGTTGCTCATTGGGAGATGGAACACTGTGTCATTTGGCTGTGTCATTTATATCAATCTTTGACGACACAGATGCATTTTTCATCTGCATAAAACAAAGCATTCACCAGCCAAGGCTGAATCAAAGAATACGGGTGTGCCTAAAGCTGCACTTTAAGAATTACCTCTTGCAAATGACTGTAAATGTTTTCTTAGTTATTGTTTTTCTCTCAGAGACATCCATTTTCTTAATACAGTATTCAAACACAAGTAAATTTCCTCCCTGGAGAGCCGAGCCAATGTTTATCATTGGATCTCAAATTCCAACCTTCCCAACTAGGGCATAACTGTCCTGACCCAGTACGGATACCATCTTTATTCTGCCCTTCCAGTCTTTCAAGCTGGTACCGAAGCCACTGCAGAGATGGAGAGAAGTTTTTTTTTTCAGTATAGGTGTCTGAGATGCTGCTTGCATCTTAACAACATGCCCATTTTATATATGTCACACTGTATCCAATTCTCTTTTAATTGATTTCTTTCCAGCCCCTTTTCTGTATACCAGAGGGAGACTTTCGAAAATGAAAACAGACCGTGCATGGTAGAATGGTAAATCGTCTCTGTTGTGTGATTGTGTGTTGGTGTCCGCTGCATGGGTGGATGCTTGTGTGAGCATCAAAGAGAGGTAGAAAAAAAAAGAGAGCTGGAAGTTCACTTTTGTTATTACTGTACTTCTGTACGGCCTCACCAAAGTGTCAGCACACCGGTAGATTCAATGTATTTAAAATGCATATTTCTATTACTGTAACTGTAGGAGGAGCAGTGTTCTGCAGTCATGCTTACTTGTACTGGGGCCTTTGGACTGAAGCCTCTATTGTGCTTTAGTGCTTTGGGAAAAACACAAAGATTCCCTTCAGGGTAGAGAACAAAAAGGCAGGTGCAACTTCCCTCTGCCATTTACGGCAATGTAAAACTGACACTGAGCCACAAAACAAATATGAGGTCTAAAACACACGACAGGGGGCAAGTGCGTGTCCTATCAGTCTGCAGCAGTGTGGTGAGGGTTATAAAGCTTGTTTTCAAAAGCACAACTCTCCTCAATGGAGCCATCCCATTGCTTTTGATCTTAAGCAGTTTCAAAGACAGAAACAGATGCACATAATAAATGTACTTTGCACTTGTGCAGAGCGAGTTCAGCCAGGACCCTCTTACTAACTGCTGACTGAGTAGGCTTCAGCCAATTAATTCACAGAATATCAGTCTCAATCACCCCCTGCTAAAGGGTGTGTTGTTCAACTGGAGGAAACCAGTTTGTGCTGCTCACTGATGCCCGTCCTGCTGCTGCTGCTGCTGTAAATGCTCGCTTGGCTTCTGCTCGCCCTTCTCCACCCCACCTGCCACCTGTTCGGATCTGCTTCCATGTACTGTGTGGAGGGATTTGTACTCCATGTTCTTGATAGATTTAGTACTCTCTAAGTGCAGTCTGTACGTACAAGCCGAGCCATTCATCTCCTGCTCTGGCTGAATTCGAATTGGCATCGTTACCCTGAAGCCAGTGGTGAAAATTTGTCAATTGAGGCTGGCTTATAAACAGACATACACCATAAAGCATACACCATTCATGCTCAGTTTATGACATGAAGTAGTTAATAATACTATGATAATATAATAGGGAATAATATAATAGTTAATAATTAACAATATAATAATTATTATTATTAATGGTAATAATATTAATATTAATTAATAGTATAATAATATTAACAATAATATAATAGGGAATAATAGAGAAGTTACCGCTGAATGATGATACTAGTGAGAATTTAAGATTCTACAACTTGTATAGCAAAAAGTATCTTGACAACAAAATTCTCTGTTGCTTGTTCAGATACCATTGGGGTTTTGGATGAGTGTTGTGTTATAGGCTGTGCTGGGATCAAATGTAATAGGGAAGGCTGCATCTAACTGCATTATGTCTAGAAGAGCCTGATGAACTTCACTAAGTAAAAAGATTTGGCAAAGGGGCTATAGGTCAAGCCAAGTCAAGTCAATTTTATTTGTACAGCCCAATATCAAAAATTACAAATTTGACTCAAAGGGCTTTACAGCTACACACCATCCTGTCCTTAGACCCTTGCATTGGATAAGAAACCAACTCCATTAAAAAAAAACACCTCTTTTTTTATTCCAATTATATTGAGGGGTTTAAAAAATAAATCACATCACTCTTATTCAACCCCCTCACCCAAAACCTCACTCACCCAAATGAAAACTAATGACTTCTCAAATCATTCTGAAATGCACATTTCTCCAATGCATTGTAATTTAAAGTAGGTTATACTTTGTTCCCTCGAACAGAATAGCTAATTGTATGGAAAACATTTTATATATATATATATATATATATATATATTATTCCCCCCCTTTTTTTCTCCCCAATTGTACTTGGCCAATTGTCTTACCTCCGAGCCGTCCCAGTCACTGCTCCACTGCTGCAGACTACCACATGCTTCCTCTGATACATTTGGAGTCACCAGCTGCTTTTCACCTGACAGTGAGGAGTTTGCCAGGGGGACATAGCATGTGGGAGGATCATGCTATTCCCCCAGTTCCCCTTCCCCTTGAACAGGCGCCCTGACTGACCAGAGGAGGCGCTAGTGCAGCGACCAGGACACATACCCACATCCGGCTTCCCACCCGCAGACATATTTTGTCTGTAGGGATGCCCGACCAAGCCGGAGGTAACACGGGGATTCGAACCGGAGATCCCCGTGTTGGTAGGCAACGGAATAGACTGCCATGCCACCCGGACAGAAAAACACATTTTAAGTTGGTTTTAGTTTGTTTTAAGCTCAGTAATATGAAATGTTTTACAGCAGACTGTTTTCTTACCGGCCCCTCAGTAATGCACATTTTAAATCTGTGTACTACCTTCATTAATCTGGACTGTGAGCGTCTAAGGAATGCAGATTTCGGATAGTATTATGTAAGGTTTTGTTATGACGGCAACAAAATGTAGTTGTAACATTGCTGCATAATCTAACTGCGTCCCAACCCTACTACTGCATGGACTTTTTGCATTGAAACAGGGTGATCAAAATCAATCATGCTCAAGTTCTAATTTGGTGCAGTTTCATTTTGTATGTCAGTGCATTTTGTATGTTTCATCAGGACAGTTGTGTCAAAAATGACTCATGCAAGTTCGAGAGTATAAATTCCATATTAGCCCTTTTGTTTTGCAGTTCTTAATATATATTTATAATACTGTATTTGTGTTTAGAAGCAAAATGACCAGACTAAAATAGAGTCTACAGGGAAATGAAGTGGTCGGGTGAAGTCCTTGTGGATTTGACTTTCTCTAACACTACAGCTGGTAATCCCAGAAAAGAAAACGGACCGAAATATACCCAGTCCTTTAAAGAAGGATTGTGCAATTGTGAATTATTAACTGCTAATGGTGCTCAGGATTTGCTCTGTCTGGATCAATGCTAATGTTGCCCTGGTTGGTCACAGGTGCTTGGGAGGACAAGCTGTGTGACCTGTAGAAGCTGGCTGAGGTATTGTTTGCAGCGGCAGGTGGCTTTGCGTCCTTGGGTTTTTTGTTGCTCGTGAACTTGAGCCATTCTGGCAAAGGAACAGATTCCCAGGAGAATCGAGAGACCAGGTTCAGTTTTCTCCATTTTGATCTAGTTGCATGGCAAACTGGGTTGTCTGTACGTGTGACCAGCACTTCACAGCACAGAATATGCAAGAACATTTCAAACAGGCCTCAATCAAACACACTGTACTATATATTCATTCATTTGGGAAAGGAAAATTGTCTCTCGTTCTTTTCTCAGCATTTTGAAAGTTGGACCAAAATCAGTCTTTTTTTTGTGACCCCCCCCCTTTTCTCCCTGATTGTACTTGACCAATTACTCCACACTTCCAAGCCGTCCTGGTTACTGCTCCACCCCCTCTATTATCACGTATCTCCTCTGATACATGTGGAGTCACCAGCCGCTTCTTTTCACCTGACAGTGAGGGGTTTCGCCAGGGGGACGAAGCATGTAGGAGGATCACGCTATTCCTCCCAGTTCCCCCTCCCCCCTGAACAGGTGCCCTGACTGACCAGAAGAGGCGCTAGTGCAGTCACCAGAACACAGACCCACATCCGGCTTCCCACTCACAGACACGGCCCATTGGGTCTGTAGGGACGCCTGACCAAGCCGGAGGTAACACAGGGATTCGAACTGACGATCCTCGTGTTGGTAGGCAATGGAATAGACCGCTATGCTACCCAGACCAAAATCAGTCTTCAGATTTAACTTTTCTAGTCCAATAAACTCAATCGACGCTTATTAAAACATTAAGCAATGTTTATTTTATTTTTATATGAGCAGCATTGTGGGGTTTTTTTTTTACACCTTTATTATTCATCGCTGTTCTCAGTTGTTTCAATTAGTGTGTAGGCGTGGTCTAGTTCTCATTAATATTCATGATCTGGCCTTGGTTAACAAGCACAAGTAAGGGTGGGCGGTGTTTCACAAGTTGATGATTTGATCTGATAGGTTGTATGTAAATAAAGGTGTTGGATGACATCATGAGCATCAGAACAAAGAACAGTTTAGAGAAGCTGAAGCAAGTGTAGGTCTTTTAAGAAAAATAGACTGAATTTTCGTATCAGTTTATTTAAATTTTTACTCGGTAGAAAGACAGTACAAAAAGCAAGATGATTACAGTAATAAGTGATGTTCAAATATGTTACTGTTTCAATTTTGGTCTAACTAAAAATAAAAACACAGTCACCCTCGAAAATGGTTTTATTCTGCAAATGAAGGGCTCAAGCTCAAGATATTTAGTAATTTTGTTACAGTTCAATAATGAGTTTCACTCCCATGCTGACATCCATTAAGTCAGAGGAGGGGTCATATTTTTCCAAATTGAGCAGTTCTAATCATTTTAAAGTAAACATCCTCCATTCCCTTGCCAACCAAATCTTTAGTTATTCTAAAGTTTCAGAAACAACTCCAGCATGGGGAGAAGATCATGATTGGTACAAACAAGAAAATAAATGGAAAAAAAAACAACAAATCAGTGGTTTGTTATTTTTCATCCAAGTGTTTATTCCCTGCACCTTGCTCTTCCCTTTCCCTCAAACCCGGGCGGACACGAATGCGGGCATGACAGAATAGTTCAGATACGGTCTGATGAAGGATGGCTAGCCTCCCCGATAGCACAGCACAGCTCAGGGCTCCATGACAAAGTTCAAATTATTTCCAGGACGCTGAGAAATCCTACACCCCTTATCAATAAATACTACCAGTTGCAGCCGCAGTTTATTTTGACAGATGTATTTCTTCACTTGACAAGCAGAACTACCGCTCAATTACAACAAGTATGCATGTTACAAGCCTGCAAGTGCCCAGCTGCTGGTAAAATGCAAAGATCGGCTCATTCAGAAGTTATTTTTGGTACTTAGAAACTAGGGCAGGTCGTGAAATTATGGGTATGGAAAGGGAATTTGAAGTGCACATCCCTAAACTGTAAGTCCTACACTGAACAGTCTGCATGTTTTGTTTTTACATGCAAGTGGAAACCTCTGGTGGAGTGTAGACACCATCATTTCTGAAGAAGTCATTGTTTACTCACTGTAAGAACCCCGAAATTAAACCACATTTTGTGATGTTGTCAGGGTAGTGGGGTTATCCCCCCCCCCCACCATAATATCACATAGTATGGTGAAACATAGGTTTTTGTTTTCATTTCAGAGCTTTTAATGCAAAAGAGTTACAAACTGGGTACGTTCTAATTGTATTCTAAAACATGAAGCTCGTGTATACTGTACTAATTTATATTACTTGGAGATTATATTCACATTTTATGGAAGACAGAATAGTAGTTTGCATTAGTCACTCACATCACTCTTGTATTGGGCCCAAGTATTGGCATACAAGGAATTAGCTTGCGGTTCTAATTTTAGTTGCGTTGTTAAATAATTCCTCTCTAATTATGTATTAATTTAAGTATCTATCTATGAATAACAGCATGGTCATAAACACAGATACGTATATAGCTTAATATTAAAACAATAGTCTTGTTTTGTACTCTATTTTCAAGGAACCTCGCCTGGCTAGTTAGCATTTGCGCTGCTGCTGTAGGGTTCTTTGAAACGTGAAGGAAATGGTGAAGGAGGGAGTGAACCTCTGCAGATACGGCGTGCTCATCCGAATGCTCCTAAGAATGAGAACATATTCATTTCACTGATAAAGACAGATCCTTTGCACTAAATACTTATCATACCATAATGTGGCTTTTCTCCAGCAGAGGCAGTTTGGAGGTTGCTTGCCGAGCTCAAAAGGATTTTTCATCCTTAATTGGGTATGAGGGGGGGAAGTAGGTCACAACAAACGCTGTCCTTGTTAACAGTGTATATAAATAAATAGAAACATACGTACCCACCCTGAACTAATCAGAAAAACAATTACACAACCATTTAAAACGTTTCGGCGCTCCGCTGTGAGATAACGAGTTATTTCTGATGCTTTCATTTTATGTCCCAGAGCATCGAGATGAAAAGATTAATGATGCCTTTCAATGGGATTTGCAAACACTACCTATCAAATAAATTGCCTCAACCTGTAGTGTTTGAGAACAGCAGACCCTCGGTGTTATTGACTTGGATCAGTTTCAGATTCCAAATCGTTACATCAAATTTATTCTTTGAGCTCTTTCCTCCTGTATGTCTAATTCAAGGATTCAAAACATTTTTATTGAAAAGCTAAGGACCCCCTGAGAGAACTTTTGAAAATATGTACGTTTGTATTTGATGTTTGTTTTTCAAAACTATGAACCAGTTCCTGCTTATGAATCTGTATCCCTTTGTTAAGTGTGTTGAATTCAACAAGCTGCCTACTTTGAAGCAGCGTCGTCAAATCCGGCTTCATGACTTGAAAGGTGAACGAACAGTGCAGAAAAATTCAGTACATCATATTCTCACGGCCATCAAAATAAAAATCAGAATAGGCTTCTGAGGCGAAAAGAAATCATAGCATGCTAAATCAATTTCTACATTATGATGAGGTCATGAATTTCAGAGTATATGAAATTGTCAGGCAGTGAGGACACGGTACATTGTGGTGATAAAGGGGGAAGGAAAGATGATCATGCGTTTTGACTGGAGGCTGCAGAGACAAGGCAGACCCCGGCGAGAATGGAGGCAATGTTACATCTTTGCCCTCCTCCAAGCAGGGCAATGAAAAATCCATCTGCATTGCAGCACATTGCAATTTGTTCACATTGGAGCTTTGCAGCTTTCGCTGGAGAAGACGAACACTGGGAACCAGTAGACTGAGACAGACGAAACTGTTGAAAAAGAAGAGCTTGCAACCGCTGGATAATAAAATACAAGTTTGAACTTGTGTGTGTTAATTTCATTGAGGATATATTTGCATAAGTGGATTTTCATGAGCCCACACTCATATGATCCAGATTTTCCTGACTTCACCACATGCTTGATAAAATAGGTTCATATTTTCCTCAGATGTCACCTTACACCCAGTGTTGCATCAAAAGCATTTTTTTTGCATCATACTGGCAGGGCTACAAATAATACAAAGGGTCTTCAAAATTACAGCCAAGAGGAAGCATTTATGTTGTCTTTTCTTTTTGCTTTTTTAAAAATCAAGTTTCTGACCACAGTATTTTAAAGAAACAACTCAGGTAAACTAAAATTTGACCATATTGCACCAATTCTTGCCTCCCTTCATGGTCTTCCTGTCCACGTTAGATCAGACTTCAAGGGGCTTCTGTGGACTTATAAAATCCTAAATGGGCTTGCCCCATCATACCTGTCTGATCTCCTTAAACTATATGTTCCATCTCCATACATGGTGATGCTGGTCACGTGGCTCAGGTCCTGGACTGTTCCGGTGGCTTCTGGACACTGCTAGGCATCCTTCACATCATATTCTTCATATATATCTTATAATTCCATTATAATTCTGTTATCCTCTTTCAATATTGTATTCTGTAAATTGTGTACACACAACATCTATTGCACGTCTGACCGTCTTGGGAGAGAAATCCCTCCTCTGTTGCTCTTCCTTAGGTTTCTTCCTATTTCTTTTCTCCCTGTTAAAGGGTTTTTTTGTAGGTAGTTTTTCCTTATCTGTTGCGAGGGTCTAAGGACAGGATGTTGTATTGCTGTAAAGCCCACTGAGGCAAATTTGTAATTTGTGATAATGGGCTATACAAATAAAATTGATTTGACTTGACTTTTCTCTTAGTCCCTTATAAAATACCAAAATCTGTTTCTAAACAGTAACTTAAAAACAGTTCTTTCTGAGAATAATTTTCCCTATGGAAAAAAACAACAACAACAAAGGGCTCATATTCCATATTGCACCCTTTAGTGTGCAGTGTAATGGTGTGTAATCTGCAACCGGTTATAATTTCACTAAATGTACTACAGTATGATGAGTCGTAATAGCACAGTATGTAAAATGACATCTTTCTTACACTTGCAATTTTCCCGTCTAAACATTGTTCGTCTTGTCCTGGCCCATATTTATGAGATGAAATGAAACATCGGAAACATTGTGACCATAACATCAGGGTTTTTTCCTTGCAATGCTCAAGGATTGGGTGTAAAGTTAGTTCATGGTGTCCTCAAAAGGCTGGATGTAATTCTAGGTATTAGACAAGTTCTTGATAACGTCCTTAATGTTTGTCAGTTTTAATTTGTCAACATTACTTCAGGGTGGAGGCCGTTATACCTGTCACACAGCCGTGTGATTACAACTGTTACTCCGCTTAATGAACAGCAACCGCAGGAATGAAATAACATGCATGCATTTTCAGCTGGCCTGCAGGGGAGGGAGGCGTTTTATCTGTCAAGAGGTTGAAGGAGGTGGTCTGTCATGATGGATCATCTTTTATCTCTTTCAGATCTTTGCCTGTAGACATTTCCGCTCATTGTCAGCACTTACTAAAAAGAAAAATAGAAGTAAACTTTAGCATGCATCTCAGTTTATCAGGGTTAAGGTTTTGCTGAGTTTACATGTTGTTAAAATGCATATAATGACAATGACGATATCAGAACAAACAATGATAAGCCCTGCACTCACTACATTAGTACAGTTACATTTTTGTTTTGTTTTTTTTGGGGTTTTTTTGGGGGGGGCGGTTTCCCTCTTTTTCTTCCCAATTGTACTTGGCCAATTACCTTATTTTCCAAGCCGTCCTGGTGGCTGCTCCACCCCCTCTGCCGATCCGGGGAGGGCTGCAGACGACCACATGCCTCCTCTGATACATGTGGCGTTGCCAGCCGCTTCTTTTCACCTGACAATGAGGAGTTTCACCAGGGAGATGTAGCACGTGGGAGGATCTGGCTATTCCCCCCAGTCCCCCCCCCCCGAACAGGCGCCCTATCGACCAGAGGAGGTGCTAGTGCAGCAACCAGGACACATACCCACATCTGGCTTCCCGCCAACAGACATGACCAGTTGTGTCTGTAGGAACGCCCGACCAAGCCAGAGATAACGCGGGGATTTGCCTCTTAAATATGGCAAGAGATGTACCTTAATGTATGTGAGTCTATTTAATGGGGATGGCCCTACACATACATGGAATATTTTTTCACTCCGCTCAATTTGAGGCATAAATGAAGGAAGCAGCTATGAAAAGGTTGAAAGCTTTATTAGCTGCATGTAAATTACTTCTTGTAGCTTAATTAGTATTCTGATCAACACAGCCAATGGAATGGAGAAGTAGGACACTGCTTTTAATTAACCTATGTAAATGATGTTTCGTGTTCACCATTCGTAGGGAACAAAGCATACCCATAATGACAATGAAGTTGCTTAGAAATTATGTCACAGCTCATGTCTTCTAACAAGTATGTATGTGTGCATACATGTATGTATGTGTGCATACATGCATGCATGCATGGAACTGTCTCTTTCTCTCTCTTTCCATTCTATTTGGAGGGAGTAGAATGGGAGAGAGCGAGAAAGAGAGATAGAGAAAGACAGTTCCATATATATGTGTGTGTATGTGTATGTATGTATGTATGTATGTATGTGTGTGTGTGTGTATATATATATATGTGTGTGTGTATATATATATAAAACCAATGATTCAAGTAATTCTTTAATGGACACTACAAGCCTGTTTAACGCTATATAAATTCATGAGCTGTCAATAGAGCTAAACGGCAAAGAACATAACACATATATATATATATATATATACTATAACCATCTCGCCGTACACATCACATGCACAACATCCAATGGGGAAGGGGGAGGGGCCTACATTCAAATACATGTGATCACTAACCGTCTAGTAGGAGGGGGAGGTTGCATACAAAGTTAATGGCATTTGTCTATTGGCATTATCTATTTATAATTACAAGATAGATGCTTATATCTATGTCTGTAACTGCTGGCCAATTCATTCCTGTTATTCAATTTGGACATTTCTGGTTTGCAAATGATAAAATATTTTTCAGTTAGACATAGATTGCACATTTTACTACTGGTTGAATATGCTTTGTTTTTTGAGAGGATTTTCTAGATGGTTGAATAATTAAATTTTCTGTCCACCAATGACCAAACATAACGGCTTAAAGATGTTACATTCCTTAAATTGTTATTTCTAAAGCTACACGTGTGCATTAAACCTTTTTTTGAATGTTCCCTCTGTTAGTCCAACATATGTCTCTATTTTTCAATTGTCATTTCTTGTCACCGTAGCTTGGTAGATAACTAACTCCTTTGGTCTGGCAGTTACTTTTGAGGGGGCATGAGTCGTTCACATGACAGTTGAAGTTGGAGGTGTCTTGTTTGAGATGAAGGTGCCTTTGATTTGTTCATGATGCTTGCTTGTGTTGTCTGACGATATTAGTTGTTGAATGTTAGGCATGCAGCTGTAACTAATTTTGACGATGTTCCTATTGACTGTGTTTCTCAATTGGTGGTCTGGGGTAAAGCACTTATCCAAAAGCTAAAAAAAACTGCTTACCAATGTTTGTGGCCATGGTGTCACTGTAGGGCGGGTTGTAACCAGGTGATATTTCGTTTTCTGCCATGTTTATTGATTCGCTGGCAGTCAGTATTTATTGGTGGGTTTTAATTATGCTTGATATTGTAGCCGCTCTTTTGTAATGCTTTTTGGTATGGGGGGGGTGGGTAGCTTCACTGAAGATGGACTCACTCGATATTTTTGAGAGTCTTCTATTAATGCTCTTTGGGATATTCTGCAAAATGGATGGTGGGTGATTGCTTTCTCTATGGACATACTGCAGCGTGTTGTCGGGCTTAAAGTAAGGTTTGTATGTGCTGTTCCTAAGGTCCATTGAGATGTCCAGAAAGTCAGTTTGTTTTTTTTTTTGTTTACTTCTATTGCGATTTTTAGCCCATTGCTTCAGAATATTTTGCACATTGTTTTCTTAATTTGCTTGACCTCTCTTGGTGTTTTGTTACAAATTGTAAGGCCATCATCCCAATAGAGTCCGACATTGATGTATAGGTCTTGTAGTTGAGATTACAAATATATGCCAATTAGTTCACAAGTTGCTGCCCCGTTGAAGCTGCCCATGGTTACATCAAATTTGCTATTACCTTTTTTCTGCCATGGATTTCCATTGTGGTACAAAAATTGATTCCTTCGCTATATATATATATATATATATATATATATATATATATAGAGAGAGAGAGAGAGAGAGAGAGAGAGAGAGAGAGAGAGAGAGAGAGAGAGAGAGAGATTGACAGCTGATGATTGCCTATGGCATGAAACAGGCCTGTACTGTCTCATAAAGAATTTACTTGACTCACTGGATTATATATATATATAAATAATCCTGGATTATTTTGCTCCTTATTTGTTGTGCACTTTTCCTACTGTTGAGTTTCTTTTAACAAAGAAACACTTTTAACAAACATATATCTACTCATATATTTTCGTAATGTGTGTGTGTGGTGTTAGTGTGTGTGTGTGTTAGTTAGTGTAGATAGCGGGACCGAAAACTAAAGCATTTATGATCCTAATTCTTTTTGGAGGTGGTAGGTATTATCTCAGAGAGTAAGGGAAAAATCCCAGAAAATTAAAATCATGCATAATTATGCATAAATATGCAAAATATGCATTTTTCTAAAAATGGCTAAAAACCACTTTTATCGGCCTTTCAGATGATTCTGAGCATCTTTGATTTTTTCACCTATATGAAAATGTTTTTCTGGGACTTAGAAATGTTTTGGCATGATACAAAATATATGCATTCTTGCAAAAATGCACTTATGATCCTAATTTTTTTTGGAGGTGGTAGGTATTGTTCCAGAGAGGACCAGAAAAATAGCAGAAAATTAAAATAATTATAATAATTATGCATAATTATGCAAAATATGCATTTTCTAAAAATGGCTAAAAACCACTTTTCTCGGCATTTCAGATGATTCTGAGCATTTGGAGGGAGGGAGTTGGAGTGGGGGGGTTTAGGGGCAGGGGGAAGGCGGTTAGCTGGCAGGATGAAGAGGAGGGAGATTTAGACGGGTGGATAATCAAACCGCTACATTGTAGCAGGGTTCTTCTAGTATATATATATATATAATTCTAATTGGCAATATTTTCAAAGGCATCTTTGGAGTAAAGGAAAATGTTTGACAATGATTCAGCCATGTGTTGATGTGATTATTGACTGTATCACACTATCTTTTTAATGACAGGTCTCTCCAATGTCAGCATCCATGATGTTATCTGTGTTCTGTTAATGAAGAAGCAGATGAAGAAAACACGCACACTCAAATGTCCCCGTACATATGGGGGCAACGCTTTTCTCTAAAACTAACCCCCAGTTCCTAAATACGATATTACAAATGTACGATACAGTACATTATCAGTATACCAACCAGCGCCGTCAGTGATGTTCAAATAAGTCATGTGAATCAACTCAGAAATTAATCTTCATGATTCAATAAACACAAACTGACGTGTTCTAGTGGGAATATCATAGCTTTTTTTTTTTTAATGTTGGGTCTCCTTTTCCCCAGTATTTTGCAAGTGAATCTGCAGTGATGATTGCTGACATGTCAGAGAGGAAAGGTCCTTACCAATTTCCCTACCAGAAGACTGTTCAGTCACCTTGAAATATTCTGAGGCTGTGCTATGTAGGCTACATTGTTTTCTGTAGGCTGAAATTCCCAGCTGCTATGGTAACACATGTCAAGATTATAGGCAGAGAAATCATCCCTGTTCTTTTATCATGAAACATGCAATTGTGCAATGTGCTTACCCGACAGTAAAGCATTATTTGGCCGCCCATTAGTCTTGGCTCTCCCAGTGACAACTTCATACAAATGCATATATTGGCCTTAGTGTCCAAAGGAAGCAGCAGGAAGCTTTGTGTTTCAGTTCTCTTGTTGTGAGCCCTCCTGCTCTGACTGTAATAGTAGGGTTATACAGTAGTGTGTATTCTGAGTGCTTTTATTCACTTTAGTAGTCTTTTTGACTATTACCTAGGGCGAAAAAATGCTCTGTTGAACAAAGAAGGCTTTTGTATGTTATGGTGGGTATATATGTGGTGTATCTAAAAATCTGCCATAGCAAAGCAACAGTCAGTCCATAGTGAGACATGGCACAGTCCAGAAATGTTAGAATGATTATAGGCTGTTGTTTTGTTTTTTTTGTTTTTTTTTCTACATTTCCAGAGGAAGCCCAGACCATACTTATGTAAAAATGTGCATTGTTGTTCTTCTTTGATGTTAATCAAAATGACAATCTGCTCATTTCAGGGAAATAAATGATTATATTTCCATATTGTTGCTCTAAGCCTTTTATTAAGAGAACAATCATTTCCTTGTAAAGTAGCAGTCGAGTGGAAGATAACACTGATGAGCTAAAACATATATGACCACCTGCCTAATGTGTTGTTGGTCCTCCATGTGCCACCAAAACAGCCCGGCCCACAGTGATGGGAAGTACGGCTGTTTTTACTGACTAGGATCTTTGAATATCATTCAGTAAAATCGACATATATTTTTTTGCTCCAGCATCCCGTGACCCAGCTTTGGATAAGCGGCTTGGATAATGGATGGATTCATTCATTTTTTCCATTGGAACTAGTGTGGTGCTGTAGCTGTCATCTGAGTGATGAGATAAAGATGGTTCTCAAACACTAAGGACAAAATGGTTTGCTTCCCTTGGTAAAATTTAATGCACAAGTTCACTTTTGTTAAGCGATTTTGGACCATCAAATAGACATGCATGTTAGGGTTAATACTCCTGCCTGTACCCCTGACCAAGGCAATGGAAAGAAGAACTGGAATTGGTCCCCTAGCGCTGCAGCTGCCCACTGCTTCTATACAGTAGGATGGGTTGAATGCAGAAGACAAATTTCATTGTAACTGAACAACTGTACAATGCCAAACTAAAGTGGCTTTCTTTCTTCTAAGCAACCCTTTTGAACCATAGCCTATTGAGTTATTCAGTTGAAATGACTGATTATTTCAATTGCCTGCATGAGAGTGCTGAGCCCATCAAAAATATATCATTCTATTCATTTTATGATAGCTATTCACTTTAGCCTACCTGGTCATTGAAGACCCCTAGCGTATCAGCTTGTTCCAACGGAAAGACAAATTATACATCCATTCAATAGCTACATTACACACAGCTAGCTAGCTACAGAAATGTTCTGGTTGACCAGCTAACTTTAGCTAGCTCTCTTCACCAGTAATAATAGTATTGGTCATATTACTGTTGTAACCACATGAATAATGTATGAAAGATTCAGACCCGGTGACCTGTAGCTAGCTATGATTCATGAACAAATCATTATATTCCTATTCTGAGCCTATGCAGCCTGTCAAGTGAATAGTGAACGAAAGACTCAGACCTGAAAACCCACTTACGAGTCGTGGATGAATCAAGTCAAGTCAAATCAATTTTATTTGTATAGCCCAATATCACAAATCACAAATTTGCCTCAGGGGGCTTTACAACAACATAACATCCTGTCCTTAGACCCTCGCATCAGATAAGAAACAACTCCCTAAAAACCTCCTTAGACAGGGTGAAAAAATAGAAAGAAACCTCAGGGAGAGCAAGAGAGCAGGGATCTCTCTCCCAAGACAGACAGACATGTAATAGATGTTGTGTGTACAAAATAAAACACAATTAACAGAATACAACATTGAAAGAAGATAACAGAATTATAATGGAATTATAGAATATATGAAGAATATGATTAGGAGAATGCCAAGCAGTGTCTAGATGCTACCGGAACAGCCCAGGACCTGAGCCACGTGACCACCATCACCATGGAGACAAAAAAACAAAACACATTCGTCACATGTCTGAATGAGAGTATGATATAACAATGAAACAGGATAACAAAATTACATAGATTAATAAGATATACGAAAAGAATATGTGATAAAGGGGATGGCAAGCAGTGTCCAGGTGGTGACCACCGTCACCATGGAGACCTGGGAGGAGGACAGACTACACATGGACATAAGGGGAGACTCACGTCACACCATTCACACACACAGAAGAAGAGAAAGGCGAAGACATCATTCAGAGAGAGAGAAAAGACATGAGATAGAGGCGCCTGTGCTGCAGCTATTTTCCTGGATGATTTGTCACCTGCTTGGGCCGGAGTTGCCAAGACCAACAGCAACCTCAGTTTGACCTCAGATGACTGAGCCGGGTGTCTCCTTCGAGTAGCTCATGCTTGGTACATCCTGACCTGAGGTAGTTTGTCCAGAGGTGACACAAGCATCCATGGCCACAGTTCCTTCAGTACTGGCCCGCTCTGGAAGAAGGGCATATCAGTTATACTTGGGGGGGGGGTGGGCTTGACTTTAAGTGTTTGGGCCAGAGGTGACAATTCACCCTTCAGTAGACAGGCTGCTCTAGAATAATGAGGCACCAGTGCTACAGCTCTTTTCCTTTGCTTAGTGCTGTTTTGGTAAGCGGAGGTCACCTCCATCCTCCATACGTCGGATACAACGTAGTTGGGCTGGAGGTGATGGGACAAACGCAAGCTTGTGACTTCTGGACGTCGGGTGATTTAAAATACAGCTGCTTTACATTAGCGTATCAAAGGGTTTTGAGTGATTTATGGCCCCTAAGCCGTGGCCCCAAATAATCAGAAACAAGCAATAGCCTTAAGGCCCAACCCCTGACCAATCAAATCACGCATTGCACTAAGTTCCACCCCCTGATCAGTCAAACGCAAGCTAAATCCTCTGAGTGCTTTATGACACCCCTAAGTCCCACCCCCTGACCAATCAAACGCGAGCTATGCCTCTAAGCCCTGCCCCCGGCGCCTCCCCCATGTAATCACACACGCACATGGACGCACATGCACATGCCCCAGAAGCTAAATAGCATTGAAAGTGCCACACACGCACCACCACCCGGCACGCGCACACACACACACACCTCACGCTCATTAAAATACAAAGGAGCAATAAACTAATTTAACTGCAAGTTGCCACTGCTGGGTGAATAAAACGTGATTTTTGGTGGAAGTGTCACCACAGACACACATTTGTATTTCGTTGTATTACTGCAAAGGCATGGGCTTTCACCAGTCGCCAAGAGGCTGATAGATTGTGTCACCTTGTTAGGCGTAAGATTTTCCCATAGATGCTTATTTAATTGAACATCTTTGATTACCACTTTAAAGTAGGCTAGGCTTAGCCCAGCCAAGCTTGAGCTATTAGAGGGCTAATGCCTTCAAGTCCTCCTCAGAAATTCCTACAACTTCCTATTTGTCAGTAAAACGTCGTGCAGGTTCTGAAGGGATTTTGGCCAGAAGCGGTAACATGGATGGGTTGTGGTTTTTCCCCACAGTCCTGCAGAACTGCCGCTGTGGGATATGCGTCGCAAATTGTGGTCACTCAGTCACTCATGGACGATCTGAGAGGGACGCTTGGTAGGGACGCTTGTTAGTCGCTCATTAGGGGAGTAACGCCTTACTAAAATGTACTTAAATAGGGAGAATGTCTGTCTGTACGGATGTCTGTCCTTTGATCTTCTCGGCAACCATTTATCCGATCGACTTCGCACCTGGCAGGTTGTTGCGTTGCTAAGGGACCACTCGAAGACACACGTTTGTTACCATACGCTTCTTTACTTCAACAACCCACGTCACACTCCTTCTCCCCTCTTACAGTCACTTACATCATATGTTGTCCTCTAGCTCCCCCTACTGTCCTCCAACTGCATCAACTCAAGACGTCACACGGGTGTATATTGCTGAGGACCTAAAGAACCGCGGTGTCGAGTGTGAAGTTGTTTGGATGAGCAGTTGTCGAAAAAAATCGAAAGACAAACATGCATACGTAGATAAAGACAGACCTTCCCATGGTGACCGGATGAACAGTACCACTGTACCATTTTAACTTTCATTGTAATCGGGGCGGGGGGGGGGGTTACACCTGAACAGTCACTGCACTGGTGTTTTTGAGAATTTTTTTTGCTCTTTGCAGATAGAAATCTGAAAAACCCGAACTCTTCTCCACTCTTTATCATTATCCAGCACCACATACACAACAAGATTTAACCATTTTGTCTTCTTACACACGCACATGGATTTTTTTAGCCCTGAGCTTTTGTCTCTTTAGACCAGTGTAAAGAACCCGGGTAACCCCTGAATTTAGAGAACAGTTGGCTAACACTGATACTGTAACCGGTTATTTGTTTGCCCTTGCGGGATTCGATACGGGGTGTACTGCACCACAAGGCGACATCACTAACCGCTCGGCTAAAGGGTCAGACCCGTTAGCTAGGGACTAACCTGTGTTATTAGTAGTTTACAATACCATTGCAATCCTGGGTGATTGTTCATTGCAAGAACTGCACAATAGATGTTATGGGGAAGGAATTACAAATAAACATCAGGCTTTGCTACTTACTGTCAGACATTTTTGAAAGCTAAAAAAAGCCATGGGTGTGTAATAACATGTAGTATACCGGAGACATAATGATGAGACTACATTTCCCATGCCGCTTTGGCAGGGGGGTGGCCCTAAATTTAAGAGGAGACAAAAAGAAAGTTCCTGACCTGATGCGTGAGTTTTATGATCATGGATGGTTTGCGGTTTAAATTGGGGTTATATGTTGTAGTTTGTCGATGTTACATGCCACGGGTGCATAAAGTGGACCGAGTTTGCATGTAAATGTGAACCTGAACTCCTCCTTGCGTTCAGTATTCCTGCGGGCGAGTGGATTAGCTTAGTCCTGCTATGTAGCAGTTAGCACAGCTACACGGAGAGCGAGAGTGCCTGAGCTAACGTTTTTTTTATAGATTGAAGTTTTAAATTGTAGTGCAGCGTTCCTGGATTGTAATGGACACTCCAGCATTAGTTTGCATCGATTCCGCCGTGAAGGAAGGATCTGCACTGAGATAAAAGTGCTGCTGGCTGCTCGCTACTACTGTTCGAGACGAGAGGACCTGGATCTTCCCATCTATCTGCACGAGGACGCCTCAGACGTCAGTCATACATGACCGCTTCCATTGGGGACACTCCCGGGTTCTGTAGTCTGTTCGCCGTGACTACAAAGGTAACCGGTTGTTTAAGTCGACGAGGATTCACATGAGTTCCAACAAGCGCGCCAGCGTTGATCTGGGTCATATTGGGTGTGTTTTGCTTCTCGTGTTTTAACAGTGCACATCCACATGTATTTAGAATCACCATCTGTGGGACTTTGTCTTTTCTTTAATGCATATTTCCTTCTCATTGTATGTTTATATCTCCACGAGTTTCCTGGGGCCGGGGGGTCAATGGGGAAACGATTATGGGTAATACGTCCGGTGTTCGGCGGAAGCAGTATCGCAGTCCGGCGGCAGCTTTGGCGGAAGAAGTGTTAGTTCTTGCTGTTGATGTTTAAAAAAAGACGGTAAAAATTGCTAACCTACATATAAATTACGGAGCTCGGGGACAACGTGTGCTGTTTGTGGTTGTAGGTATGACGAGGCGGAACTTAATGAGTGGCTTAAACGGGAGTGCTTCGATCATAAGCCTAAAACTAAACCAGACTGTTCCTGTCAGCGATGCTACACTTTCCATCGCCTCCCACAAGATGACGAGACATAAAGAAATTGGCTAAAGAACTTAAACTTAAAAAAACTCCGTCAAACTCTATGTTGCTTGTTTCACTTTGTTGATAAGAAGCCAATGCTGGATAACCCTTACCAAACACTTTTTCTGGGTTACGAGAGGCCACCTGAGAAGAAGAGACGCCGACTCATCAGTACTCATCATGTCACAACAACAGGTAAGTTAATGTGATGTCATCTAGTTTGCTAGCTTTGTTTCCACCACGTTTTTTCAGTTTCAGAATCTGACTATCCCTGACTATTCTTAACTTAATGTTAACAATGTTAAGAATCTTAGAATGTTATCTAAGAATGTTTAATGTTAGGAATCTTAACTTAATGTTAAGAAGTTAATGATTATTCTTAACTTATTTCTTAACTAACTGCAATACATGAGCAACCAACTGTCTGTATGTCACCTGTCACTGATACTAGCACCCAAGCCTTATGATGAGATACGTGCAGGCTCTGACTTGGCTCTATGTCTGCTTTTAGGTAGACAAGGTCGTTTCCAACATCCTTAAATAACACCCGGCCGACTTTATTGCTGTGTAAATATCGGTACGCCTCCGAGCTTTTTAAATTGCTCATTGCCTTACCATCACAGGCAACAGACTCAACAAAATAGCTAAAAATTCTACCGTATGTGATACAAGGCTACTTCTTCACGTCATCTTCCCAACCATCTATTATGGATGGCAAGGGTATTCTTATTTCACTGTTTTTGAGCTCTGTGAGGTAGTGTTCCCACATCATTGGCTGATTTGGCTGGCTAGCTCTTCATGAATGAATGAGACGCCTTACAAATTGCCCTAAGAAAAACAGTTAGTGTACCGTTACCATGGAAAATGCCGGTTCCGGTTCAGTGACAGGAAACGCTGGAAGTCACGCCCATAATTCATGCAAGGTGTCATGGGGGCTAGGAATAAGATGGATATGCACTCCCCGTTACTTTGGACAGTTGACCCCACGTATTTCAACTCGTATGCCTTCATCACCTCTACTCCTTAAATCCTCACCATTCCACTGTCCTCCCTGTCATTCACGCATAGGATTCCATTTTGCTCCTACTGACTTTCATCCTCTTCTCTCCAGTGCATACCTCCGCCTCTCCATGCTTTCCTCAACCTGCACCCTACGCTCGCTACAGATCACAATGTCATCCACAAACATCCTAGTCCACGGAGGCTCCTGCCTGATCTCGTCTGTCAACCTGTCCATCACCATTGCAAACAAGAAAGGCCTCAGAGCTGATCCTTGATGTAATCCCACCTCCACCTTGAACCCATCTGTCATTCCAACCGCACACCTCACCATTTTCACGCTTCCCTCATACATATCCTGCACCACTCCTACATACGTCTCTGCAACTCCTGACTTCCTCATACAATACCACACCTCCTCTCTCGGCACCCTGTCATATGCTTTCTCTAAATCCGCAAAGACATAATGTAACTCCTTCTGGCCATCTCTGTACTTCTCAATCAACTTTCTCAAAGCAAACCTCATATCTGTAGTGCTCTTTCGTGGCATGAAACCATACTGCTGCTCGCTAATCGTCACCTCTCCTCTTAATCTAACTTCTATTACCCTTTCCCATATCTTCATGCTGTGGCTGATCAACTTTATACAAACCCCAATTCCAATGAAGTTGGGATGTTGTGTAAAACGTGAATAAAAACAGAATACAATGATTTGCAAACCCTTTTCGACCTATATTAATTTAATACACTACAAAGTCAAGATATTTAATGTTCAAACTTATAGACTTCATTGTTTTTTTGCAAATATTCACTCATTTTGAATTTGTTGCCTGCAACACGTTCCAAAGAAGCTGGGACAGGGGCAACAAAAGACTGGGAAAGTTGAGGAATGCTCAAAAAACACCTGTTTGGAACATTCCACAGGTGAACAGGTTAATTTGAAACAGGTGAGTGTCATGATTGGGTATAAAAGGAGCATCCCTGAAAGGCTCAGTCGTTCACAAGCAAGGATGGGGCGAGGTTCACCACTTTGTGAACAACTGCATGAGCAAATAGTCCAACAGTTTAAGAACAACGTTTCTCAATGTACAATTGCAAGGAATTTAGGGATTTCATCATCTACAGTCCATAATATCATCAAAAGATTCAGAGAATCCGGAGAAATCTCTGCACGTAAGCGGCAAGGCCGAAAACCAACATTGAATGCCCGTGACCTTCGATCCCTCAGGCGGCACTGCATTAAAAACCGACATCATTCTGTAAAGGATATTACCATGTGGGCTCAGGAACACTTTGGAAGGCCATTGTCAGTTAACACAGTTCGTCGCTACATCTACAAGTGCAAGTTAAAACTCTACCATGCAAAGCGAAAGCCATATATCAACAACACCCAGAAACGCCGCCGGCTTCTCTGGGCCCGAGCTCATCTGAGATGGACTGACGCAAAGTGGAAAAGTGTGCTGTGGTCTGACGAGTCCACATTTTAAATTGTTTTTGGAAATCATGGATGTCGTGTCCTCCGGGCTAAAGAGGAAAAGGATCATCCAGATTGTTATCAGCGCTAAGTTCAAAAGCCAGCATCTGTGATGGTATGGGGGTGTGTTAGTGCCCATGGCATGGGTAACTTTCACATCTGTGAAGGTACCATTAATGCTGAAAGGTACATACAGGTTTTGGAGCAACATAGGCTGCCATCCAAGCGATGTCTTTTTCAGGGATGTCCCTGCTTATTTCAGCAAGACAATGCCAAGCCACATTCTGCACGTGTTACAACAGCGTGGCTTTGTAGTAAAAGAGTGCGGGTACTAGACTGGCCTGCCTGCAGTCCAGACCTGTCTCCCATTGAAAATGTGTGGCGCATTATGAAGTGCAAAATATGACAACGGAGACCCGCGACTGTTGAGCAACTGAAGTCATACATCAAGCAAGAATAGGAAATAATTACACCTACAAAGCTTCAACAATTAGTGTCCTCAGTTCCCAAACGCTTATTGAGTGTTGTTAAAAGGAAAGGTGATGTAACACAGTGGTAAACATGCCCCTGTCCCAGCTTTTTTGGAACGTGTTGCAGGCATCAAATTCAAAATGAGTGAATATTTGCAAAAAAACCCAATGAAGTTTATCAGTTTGAACATTAAATATCTTGTCTTTGTAGTGTATTCAGTTGAATATAGGTCAAAAAGGATTTGCAAATCATTGTATTCTGTTTTTATTTATGTTTTACACAACATCCCAACTTCATTGGAATTGGGGTTTGTACCTCTGCAGTTGCTACAGTTCTGCACATCGCCCTTGTTATTGAAAATTGGTACCATTATGTAGGGCTGTCACAATTATTACCTAATCGCCTGATCGAGATTATTTGACCTGACTGCGATTATTTTGCATAATCGTTAGAATCGTTTCCATTCATTTGTATAAAAACAGCTGGATGAAACTAACAGAAATGTCATATTTCCATCATTATTTCCATGTCGTTTTCCATCGTTTGTTGTTTGACTGGCGCTCTTTTAATGGTGTCATCTTGTTGCGCCCCTTCTGTGATGGTTTAATGGCACATTTGACCTGACCGCGATCATTTTGCATAATCGTTCGAATCGTTTCCATTCATCCATCCATCCATTATCCAAACCGCTTATCCTGCTCTTAGGGTCACAGGGATACAGGCACCTATCCCAGCAGTCATTGGGCAGCTGGCAGGGAGACACCCTTGACAGGCCGCCACTCCATCACAGTGTTTCCATTCATTTGTGTAAAAACAGCTGGATGAAACTTACAGAAATGTCATATTTCCAGTTTTTTTATTGAACGTTATGAACATACAATCGGCAATTTTCAGCCAGAGAAATATATGCATCCTTATATAATTTACATTTCTAAGATTTGAACCACGGAAACAGCACAGAAATTAACCATTGCAAAATATCGAACCACATAACTACTCTGTATGAATCAAACCTTGAAACAAATTCTGTCCACTCTGACTGTTTAGAAAACGCCAAGCGTCGCGCCGTGACAGCAACACAGTATTCTATGGATTGGAGCCGTTGTCCTCCAACATGGCGGATGTGTTGCCGTCACGTGATATGAGAATATGACGAGAATATCACGTGATGTGTCTTGTTCCAACGAAACAGTTACATACCTGATTCTATTAGTCAGCCAGCAGTGTTGTTCAACGGCGTATTGTTATAATCGTGAACGGTATTGTTAACGGTGTTCATTCTGCGGCGGAAGATGGTGGACGAGTGAGGTCCACATGCCGAATTTACCAGAGCTGGGTTTGTTAAAACAACTATTCGCGATCTGGTTTCAGTTACTTTTTTCTAAATAGTTAGTCGATGTTAATAAAACTTTGTCATGTAACAGCGCTTCATTTTTTGTTAAATTGCTCGTTAATCAGTCGGGTCATTTAGCCGGGTCAAATTTAGCAGACCGAGCTATTTTAGCATACTAGTGTAAACTGCTAGTAAGACACGTTAGCCCCAAGCTAACGGGTCTGACCCTTTAGCCGAGCGGTTAGTGACGTCGCCTTGTGGTGCAGTACAGCTCGTATCGAATCCCGCACTGGGCAAGAAAGTAACCGGCTACACTAGCATTAAGCGCTTTACTTTGCTGTCCATGTACACAATTACAAAAGGCTACCCAGGTACACAGGTATCCTTTTGTCATTTTAAACCTCAATTCTTATCGTGTTTTGTTTTTTTTTTAGGGATGGATTGCAGTGAACAAAAATGTAAAACCTACACATTAGGGCTGACACAATCATTACATAATCGCCCGATCGCGATTATTTGACCTGACCGCGATCATTTTGCATAATCTTTTGAATCGTTTCCATTCATTTGTATAAAAACAGCTGGATGAAACTAACAGAAATGTCATATTTCCAGCACTGTTTCCACGTCGTTTTCCATCCATCCACCCATTACCCGAACCACTTATCCTGCTCTCAGGGTCGCGGGGATGCTGGAGCCTATCCCAGCAATCATTGGGCAGCACCGTTTGGTTTTTTTTTTTTTTTATTGAAGGTTATGAACATACAATCGGCAATTTTCAGACATTCAGCCGTTAAGTGAAATATACATACTTATATAATTTGTTTCTACGAGTGAAAATGGAAAAAGTCAGATAATCAAATGAAATATGCAAAATAAACAATTAACTTAAATATAAAGATAAAGTATCTAAACATGATGAACAAACAATAACCTAAATAAAGTCAATGAAACTTAATCAGGGGCTACAGAAAATAGTTCTTTATAATAAGACAGTGAGGGTTCACTTTTTTCTTGTTCATCATAAAGGTCAATGTGTCTATGTACACAGGTCATGCCCAACGGCATCGTAATGGGGGCAAAAAGGGGAATGACCTACCAGGGCCCAGAAGGGAGTTTGTTTTGCTATGTAAATTTTTTATTTCTAACTAATTAGTGTCATAACTTCAGTTAAAATTGGCTCAATACATCAGTTGAGGGACTTAAAGAAAATAATGGAGGCTCTCCGAGGTCCCTCTCACCCCTTACAAAGGGTGCAAAATGGTTTAGTCCGCTCCTCACCAGCATGTCTCAATGCAGCTCATCTAGCTAGCCCTGTCGTGAGTGACTGCTGATACAAGCACAAACGCAGTCATTTTTTTCAGTCACTGCAAGATAGTTTAGTTAAGTTAAGTTAGGTTGAAATATATTAATGTACTGTGATTGTAAATAAAATACAGTATGCTCGAACTCAAAAAGTGATGCGTGAAGAGACAAAAGAGGAAAGCAGCCCACAGAGACTCCTTATGTATAGGGCCCAGAATTTTGTGCTACACCCCTGGTCATGTCATTCTTATACACACAGCCTATCATCGAGAGGCTGACCAAGACCAGCAAAGCCAAGATTAAAAGCATGTGGGAGAAGAGGTCCCATCAGGCCCGGTGTCCCATGGTCCGCTATACTGACTGCGCATGGAATGGCTATCTCCTTCCCTGTGGGGGTCACCATGCTGGCCCCTGTGGCCCCCCCATCCTGCGCCCCCACCCCCCGTCAGCTGCGGAGTCAGAGGCGCCAATCTTAAGAGGTACTCGTGCTCCAAGACTAGTGTTCCTCTCTGCATCCTGCAGTGCTACAGGAAGAACCTGCTACTGCGGGAAAGCCCCCCGTGAACATTAAAATGGATGCTGTGGAAGAATCCCGACTCTTACCCAGGCTATTTCCAAGTGCAATGTCAACTGAATTTTAATCTTTTCATATTCGAGCATACAGCATACAGTCTTTTCACTCTTGCTTTGCTGACATGCAAAAACAACAGGTGCAGACTCCACAACACTGTTTCCATGGTGACAGTTGAGATGACTGGATGGCTCACACTGACAGCAAACTAAAAGATGTCTAATGTGACGAGATTATTCCCGAAACTTGAAGAAAATAAATTCAGTGTGCTTCATTCACTCATTTAGTCATTCCTCTATTCATCAATTCATTCGCATCTTTTCATCCCTCCTCTCCGTTGGCTTCAATCTGATGGTGAGGAAGTTCCAATGCGACAAATAAATGTGGCTGACCGGTGTTACTGCAAAATCTGTGACCCGTCAAATTGTGTGACCCTGCTTTTAAAACATGTTATGTGGTGGAGTTTAGGCCCAAAGTTAGAAATGGTTAAGTTTAGGCAATAGAATGGAGACGGCATGGTTAAAATGAAGATTAACATGGGGGGGAGCGCAAAATAGTGTTTTAAATGCAGGCTCACATAATCTGACAGGTCACAGATTTTGAATGCACCTAAAGAATGCATTGTTTTAAAATGAAAAACTGCCATAACACAGAACCTTCAGCTAAACCATCGGTGGTTGCAAGAAATCCCACTCACTGCTATAGTGACATTCTTTGATTTATTCATTCTTAGTTGCAAGAGGCTAAGTTAATTGCAAATCATTCTATTTTATTCTATCTGTATCCTCTTTGGAGTCAATGCAAACTATCTGACATAAGATTAGAGGCTATACTTCATATACTACTACATATTGAACTCAACCAGAAAAGCGTCAAGGTTTGGGAGAGACCTAGAGAATCTAGCTTTATGTATATGACATTTACCAAATGCAAATATAAGATTTTTCAAGTAGCTTAAAGATTTATTTTCAAATTCAGTAATAATGTCTTTGAGCATAATTATTATAGAATATCCAGTCTTATATATGTAAACACACACACATATATATATATGTGTGTGTGTGTGTGTGTGTGTATATATATATAAATTCTCCATGTCACTCCCAAAACACAGATGAGGAGGGACAGTGACAAAACAAATGCATAACTGTTTCTGGCTCAGCGCTACAAAAGGTACAATTAAGATCTGTGTAAGTAAATTTGGAAATTAATGCATTACATGTATAGATGTTGTGTATTATTTTAAAATGGATTACTCTTTATTTGAGATACAGAATTGAAATGGGCACAATAATGCCTTACGCCATTTATGTCATCCAATTGTGAATTCCGGAAAGGTTTCCCTCGGGGTGAAATCTTATTATAGCCGTAAAGCACTTTCCTTATATGTTTGTTGGTACATTTTATGTCTGTTAATTTTATTCAGTTAGTTTTTAAACAAGGTATTTGAACATTAACATTTTGATAACCTAAGTGACATTTCATTATCTCAGTTATACCTGTGGGAATAGCCCTTATCACAGAAGTAAATTCTTTGTATTTGACCGGAAAAGATTTGGCTTTCAGGAAATTTTCATAACTATAAAGATTACCTTTATCATCAAACAAATCTGTAACAAAGATTATACCCCTTTCAATCCAGCTCTCTTTATATATATATATATATATATATATATATATATATATATATATATATGTGTGTGTGTGTGTGTGTGTGTGTGACAAAGTGGTTGAAAACGCAATCATTTGTCCCATCATCTCAATTGTTACCAGATACTGGCTTTCCTTGCCACAGTGGTGCAGCCTGAACTCAGGTGCTGCTGATCAGCTCAAGGGGAGTATTTAAGCAGTAGCTTTAGAGTTGTTAGGGGGCTGTAGGACATCAGGGCGTAGATGTGTGCACATGATGTTAATTTCAGTTCAATTGTTATGAGTTGAGTTTTGTTCAGTTATTTGTTAACACTCAATTGTTATGATTTGAGTTTTGTTCACTTTATGTTAAGTTAAGCTCATTTATTGGGAGTTGAGTTTTGTTCAGTTAAAAAGTGTTAACTGTTAATTTGTTCGTTTGCTTTCTTGTTCATTCTTTCATTTCAAATGTAGCTACACCCTTAAGTAAATAGTTTTATAGAAACAGTTTTGAGTCTGCCTGCTACATTTCAGCCACTCAGACCAGGCTTCCCCACAATATACATTACTTGTTAACAGTAATATTACCGTTGTTCCAAATTATATCCTTATGTGGTGAAAAGTTGTGAACATCCTGCGCTACGTCCAGGGGGACGTAGCGCATGGGAGGATCACGCTGTTCTCTCTAGTTCCCCCTCCCCCCCGAACAGGCACCCCAACTAACCAGAGGAGGCACTACTGCAGCAACCAGGACATACACCCACATCCAGCTTCCCAACCGCAGACACAACCAATTGTGTCTGTAGGGACGCCTTACCATGCCGGAGGTAACGGGGATTTGAACTGGCGATCCCCATGTTGGTAGGCAATGAAATAGACCGCTACACTACCCAGACTCCCCAAGCCAACATTTTTAAATATATCGGGTGGTATAGAATTCCATAATGATTCTGGGAGCGCCAAACATAGTTTTTTTAAGCCATTTAACTTTGAAGGTGCAATTTAAATGGACAAAATCTAAGATTTTCAATCCTCCTTCAGCTCTCTCCAATCTGAGTATTTCTTTTTTAAGGTAAGGTGTTTATTTTTCCATAAATTATTAACTGAAATTATTAACTTCTTTACAGAGCACATCATTAACATAGAGTGACAGGATAAACAAATCTTGATACTCCTTCAGCCTTTGTCAATTACACTCTTCCAAAAATGGAAAGAGCTCTCTGAAGCCACATATTAAAATCAACTGTTTTCTTAATTTTAGGAAGAATATGTAGCTGCTTTCTGAGACCCATATCCTTTGAGTGTTCCACCGTTTGTTTGACTGGCGCTCTTTTAATGATGTCATCTTGTTGTGCCCCTGGCACATGAGTGGTGAATTAGCGCCAACATACTGTTTATCTTGAGACACTTATTCTATAATATTCACATTTCGACGCGCATCTCTTGACATTAACATCATGGGTGTAGTTGCAAAGCCAAACACCACAGCGCCGCTGTGGGCACATTTTGGTTTTAAGCCAAATGAAAAAGGAGAGCCCAATAACTTAGAGGAGGCGATTTGCTTCAAAAAGTTGGCGGTCAAAAGTGCTAATACCACAAATTAAAAAAAAAACATCTACGGATCCACCACCCCACCCAATTCACCAAACTTGGAAAGACAAAAAAAGATTAAATCATAAATCAGCCTGCGTTTTATGATGATGTGCCCAATTTTTACTTGTAGTTTGTGAGAAAGCCTAAATCTTGCCTCTGGCTGTGTTTCCTCTGCGAGTTGAATGAAACAGTTTTTTTTAGGTTAATCTTTATTCTTGGTTTTAGTTTGAATGCACCAAAAGAATGCCTTGTTTTAAAAGGAAAAACTGTCATAACACAGAACCTTCAGCTAAACCATTGATGGTTGCATGAAATATCACTCAATGCTATAGCGACTTTCTTTGTTTTGTTCATTCTTAGTTGCAAGAGACAAAGTTAATTGCAAATCATTCTATCTTTGGAGTCAATGCAATGTAGATATTGAACCATCTGACATACAATTAGTAAATAATAAAAAAAAACAAAAATCTGACTTAAAAAGATGTTAAAAAGACATTAAGATTATCGTGGTTATTTGTATGACAATTATCGTCAACTAAAATGCCATGATCGTGACAGCCCTACCAGTATGCTTCTTCTCCACTCCTCAGGCATCCTCTCACTTTCCAAGACTGTGTTAAACAATCTAGTTAAAAACTCCACTGCCATCTCTCCTAAACATCTTCATGTCTCCACAGGAATGTCATCAGGACCAACTGCCCTTCCACTCTTCATCCTCTTCATAGCTGCCCTCACTTCCCCCTTGCTAATCCACTGCACTTCCTGATTCACTATCCCCACATCATCCAACCTTCTCTCTCATTTTGTTCATTCATCAGCCCCTCAAAGTACTCCTTTCACCTTCTTAGAACACTCTCCTCGCTTGTCGGCACATGCAATCTCTATTCTTAATTGCCCAAACCTGCTGTACATCCTTTGCAGCTCGGTCCTCTAGCCAATCGGTTCAAGTCCTTTTCTCCTTAGCTTAGTGTCTAACCTCTCATACAACTCACCATATGCCTTTTCCTTTGCCTTTGTCACCTCTCTCTTTGCTTTACACTGCATCTCCTTGTACTCCCGTCTGCTTTTTTCATCTCTCTGACTATCCCACTTCTTTGCCAACCTCTTCTTCTATATACTTTGCTGTACTTCATCATTCCACCACCAAGTCTCCTTGTCTTCTTTCCTCTCTTCTGATGACATACCAAGTACCTTCCTAGCTGTCTCCCTCACTATTTCTGCAGTGATTGCCCAGCCATCCTGCAACTCTTCACTACCACCCAGTGCCTGTCTTAACTCCTGCCTGAATGCCACACAACAGTCATCCTTCTTCAAATTCCACCATTTGATCTTCGGCTCTGCCTTCACTCGCTTCTTCTTCTTGGTCTCCAAAGTCATCCTACAGACCACCATCCGATGCTGCCTAGCTACGTTCTCCCCAGTCACCACCTTGCAGTTTCCAATCCCTTTCAGATCGTACCTTCTACATAAGATATAGTCCACTTGTGTGCACTTTCCTCCACTCTTGTACGTCACACTGTGTTCCTCCCTCTTTTTGAAATATGCATTCACCACATTCATTTCCATCCTTTTTGCAAAATCCACCATCGTCTGTCCTTCCACATTTCTCTCCTTGACACCATACCTACCCATCACCTCTGTTCCCTTCACCAACATGCCCATTGAAGTCTGCTCCAATCACCACTCACTCCTCCTTGGGTACACTCTCCACCACTTCATCCAACTCACTCCAGAATTCTTCTTTCTCTTCCGTCTCACACCCAACTTCGGGGCATATGCACTGATAACATTCATCAATACACCTTCAATTTCGAGCTTCATACTCATCACTCTGTCTGACACTCTTGTCACCTCCAGCACACTCTTGACATACTCTTCCTTCAGAATTACCCCTACCCCATTTCTTCTCCCATTCGCACCATGGTAGAGGAGTTTGAACCCACCTCCGATGTTCCTGGTCTCTTGCACACACAGTATACCTACCTTTCTTCTCTCCATCACATCAGCCAATGCTCTCCCTTTACGAGTCATAGTGCCAACATTCAAAGTTCTGCTGACTCTCACCTCCACACTCCTACCCTTCCTCCTCTCTCGCTGCCTCTGTACATGCCTTCCCCCTCTCCTTCTCCTTTTCCCAACAGTAGCATAGTTTCCACCGGCACCCTGCTGGCTATCAGTACTGGTGGCAGTTGTTGATAACCCGGGCCTCGACTGATCCGGTATGGAAATCTTATGTATGATCCGCATATTTTATTTGGCAAAGATTTTACATTGGATGCCCTTCCTGACGCAACCCTCCCCATTTATTCGGGCTTGGGACCGGCACTAAGAATGCACTGGCTTGTGCATCCTCAGTGGCTGGGCTGAACCCCCAAACAAACCACGCTCCTTAAATGTACAAAATATTGTCATTCAGCCCAAAGCCAAGTTACCCAAGGGTTTGGTGGGCCCCTCTGCGACAGTGCCTGAGGGCATCTATGCACAGGCATTCCTAGATACTGGCTCACAGGTTACAATCATGTACCAAACCTTTTATCAGAAGCACTTGAAACATCTGCCTCTCACTATGTTAACAATGTGATATGGGGACTCGGTGATCAAAAGTGTCCATACGACGGCTACATTGAAGTGTGACTAGAGTTTCCTCAGCCAGTTGTTGGTTTTGCTTTTGAAAATTGACACATTGGCTCTCATCTGTCCAGACCCACCCATAATGGAGCAGGTGGCAATCCTGGTGGACACCAATACCAGTATGATTGGGAGATTGCTACAGGAGTGCAATAAGAAAGGTGGAGATTACTTTTTACATACGTTGGGACATACACCCGGTTGTCAAGGAAGCATACAGGCAGTTTCGGGAGCGATGAAAAGGTTGCTGCTGATGACCACAGATACACAGTGTGGTATATCCGCAAAAAAGTTGTAAACTGGAAGTTGTCAGCTCTTCGGTATGGTCAGATTCCCAAAAAGAGGAGAAGACAAAATAATTTTGGTTGACTCTATTCATGGGGATGGGACACTAAATGGATTTGCTGTCTGCCCTGAAATGCAACCAGCACCCACTGTCTCACATGGAAAGAAGATAACAGTCACTGTGAAAAACATTTCTGCCAAGACAGTCTCCCTGAGACAAGGAACAGCCATTGCTCACCTGTATCCAATGGATATTGTGTCCACAGGCAATAAGGCTCCTTTAACGGTACCCAGATGTATATCACCCAAACAGTTTGATTTTGGGGATTCCCCGATCCCAGAAGCTCTCAAGGCTTCACTGTGTAAGAAGTTGGCTGAAAGAGTTTTCCCAGAGTGAGTGGGACATGGGTTGTGCCAAAAATGTGGAACATGAAATCCGGCTGCATGATGAGCGACCTTTCCAGGAGAGATCCAGAAGACTGCCACCTGCTGACTTCGAAGATGTATGGAAACATTTGCAGGAGTTATAAAATGCAGGCATCATCTCCCCCTCGAGGAGCCCCTTATGCCTCGCCTGCTGTAATCGTGCGCAAGAGGAATGGTCAAATAAGGATGTGCAATGACCAAGGCTGGGTGTTTGTCACGGAAGTCGCGGGTGTCACGGATTCCGTGATTCTCGCCATTTTTTTGCCATGTCCGCGATTTACCCAGTTTTTAGTGCTTTCCGTGATTTTTCTACAGTTTTGAATGGTAGCCTAACTGTCAATCTTAACGTAGCCTACATTGTGATCTGTAAAGGCACTAAGCCAGTGTTTCTCAACCCAGTCCTCAAGGAACCCCTATCCTGCAGATTTTCATTGTAACCCTGCATAGGTAGCCCTGCTTGTACTTACTCGACCAATCATCTCGCAGCACTTAATTATGCGAGGTGTGCAACGTCTGACAAAATTCATTGCTGATTGGTTGAATAACTACAAACAGGTACCTATTCAGGGTTGCAAAGAAAATATGCAGGATAGGGGTTCCTTGAGGATTGGGTTGAGAAACACTGCACTAAGCATTTTAACCATCACTTCTGAACCGCATATAGCCTAGCATTGTACATTTTGACTTACACTCCGACCCATAGATTGTCCCAATTAGCGGAAGTTTACAGTGAAATGTTACGTTCCCATGGTTACGTTAGAAGTGCGAATGAATGAACTGCTAACGTTAGTCATGGTCCGATCAAAAACTTCAAAATGAGTAAAACTGCAAAGACCTCCGCTAAAGCACGATCCCTACATTACCCAGAAAAAACGTTTCATGTCAGTCAGTGGTGGTTTGTTATTTTGCTCAGTGTGTAACATCCCAGTGGACTACACTCGAAAAGCAAGTTGCGACAAGCATTTGCAGACAAACAAACATCCATAAAAAGAAAACCGCAGATCGGGCCATTGAAACCGAGAAGAGCCGAAAACTGCAGAAAACTGTGTCAGAGCTGTTTCAAGCTAAAACAACCGCACAATTGCATAGACAGAGTGAGGTAATTAAACTTACAGAAGCTTTCACTTCAGCTAACATCCCCTTACACACACTGGACAATGTTGGCCTGAAGTCCTATCTGGAACGCAATCTCCACGACATCGGAGTAATTCCAAGTGCCTGTCAACTCCGACGCACCTACCTGCCTAGCATATTCGTGAAACACGTGAACGAGATCAAAGACAGACTCAAAGTTTGTGAAGGAATTAGCATTGTTGCTGACGAGGCAAACAGCGGGGAACTGCCTGCTGTTTTAAAAAAAAAATGTTCAAGCACTTGTTACTGCTTCTACAAGTGCACATGTTATTTCAATAATTCACCACTACTGTGCATGAGATCTCTTGGTTAATTGAATACATTCAAGCTATTTAAAACACTCCGTGATTTCTGCCTCTTTCTTTTCAGTTTTCCGTGATTGTCTACAACTTTGCCGTGATTGCTCCGTGACTTTAGTCAATATTTTCCGTGACAAACACCCAGCCTAACAATGACTACTGCACCTTAAACCGGCGCACCATTTCAGACCAGTACACAATGCCCAAGATTGAAGATGTGTTGCACTCTCTTTCTGGGAACAAATGGTTTTCTGTACTCGACTTATGCAGTGGATACTACCACATCCCCATGAGCCCCTCAGATAAGGAAAAAAACAGCCTTTATAAGCCCTCTGGGGTTTTATCAGTTTGAAAGAATGCCTCAGGAGTTTTCAAATGCCCCGATAACTTCTAAGAGGGTAATGGAGAGGGCAGTTGGAGATGTGAATATGCTTGAGGTGCTGGTGTACCTTGATGACTTAATCATTTTTGGGCGGACACATGAGGAACACAGTGAACGCTTGCTGAAAGTTATTGACCGCTTGAAGGAGGAGGGGCTAAAACTCTCATTAGACAAATGCCAGTTTTGTTGCACGTTGATGACTTATGTAGGGCATGTTGTGTCTGAAAATGGAGTTGCCACAGATCCCTCAAAACTTGAAGCAGTTGCCAAGTGGCCAACTCCACACAACCTCACTACCCTCAGATCCTTCTTGAGTTTTTGCAGCTATTATAGGAGGTTCATCAAGGGGTACTCAAACATAGTCCACCCCCCCAACCAGTTACTGCGAGGATACCCTCCACCTGTCCCCAAAACCAATCTCCCTCTTGATAAAATGTACCACAAGACATCTGAATATTTTGGAGATCGATGGGATGTGAAGTGAGAAGGAGCATTTCAATATATCAAGAACTGCTTGATCAATGCCCCAGTATTAGCCTTTGCAGAACCTCTGAAACCATATATCCTTCATGTTGATGCAAGCCTAAATGGGACTTGGGGAGTCTTGTATCAGGAGCAGTTAGAGGGGCTGAGGCATTCATAAGCAGAAGTTTGAATCCCTCTGAAAGGAATTATCCAGCCCGTAAACTTGAATTCTTGGCTTTAAAGTGGGCTGTAGTAGACAAACGTCCTAAGTATTTGTGTGGGGCTAATTTTGAGGTCAGGATGGACAATAATCCATTGACTTCTGTACTAACCTCAGCCAGGCTCAATGTCACAGGGCACAGGTGGTTGGCGGCACTATCTAATTACTCCTTCAAACTGAAATATCGTCCTGGGCAGACAAACATGGATGTGGATGCCTTATCCAGAAGACATCCCCCAAACCAGGGAGAGGGACACTGGGAAGAGGTCCCAGAAGATGCTGTTAAAGCTCTGTGTCAGTCAGTGTACTACACGAAAAACACGAGGAACCTCCATCCCCGACGCTGTTGATTTACTCTGTGCATCAGTTACTTATGTGCCAAAGGCCTACTGCTATCTCATGGCTTTGGATGTGAGTAGTTTACCTCAGCTCAGCTTGACGGAGATTCATCAGGCCCAACAGCAAGACCCCGTCATTAGGCCTGTGTTTCGGGCTCTAGAACAAAATGACATGAATACAACTAGAGCAAATAAAATTCCACGTGTCCTTACTGTTGCAGGAATGGGAACATTTCAAATTAGAAAAGGGGATCCTGTATCATGTCACAGAGCGGTCTGATTCTTCAGTGCTAAAACAACTTCTGTTGCCCTAACAGCACCACAAGATTGTTATGAAGTCTTTGCATGATGATTGTGGACATCTCGGAATTGACAAGACTTATGGTTTAGTCAAAGACAGACTTTTTTCTGGCCAAGGATGAGGGTGGATGTAGAGGGGTATTGTAAGATGTGTGCCTGATGTATTGCTCGTAAAACATTGCCCACTCGAGCCGCCTACATGAAACACTTGATTATAGTGAGAAGCTGTTAGATCTAGTGTGTATTGATGTTTTTTATCAATCGAGCCAGACAGAAAAGGAGTAAGTAACATGTTGGTCACCACAGACCATTTCACTTGATATGCCCAGGCATACACCACTAAAGACTAGAAAGCCCTTACTGTTGCCAAAGTCCTTTTGGAGACATATTTTGTTCACTATGGGTTCCCAAGAAGAATACATTCGGATCAGGGACATGATTTTGAAAGTAAGGTGATCAAAGAAATTAAGAAATCCAGAACATCTCCATATCATCCAGAGGGGGATGTCCAACCAGAGCGCTTCAACCGGACATTATTGGACATGCTGGGGACACTGAATTCTACCCAGAAGGCACAGTGGAGCCGCCATATCAGTCATGTAGTACATGCTTACAATTGTTCGAAGAATGAAGCAACTGGATACTCCCTATATTTGCTCATGTTTTGGCATGAGGCCAGATTGCTTGTGGCTCTATGCTTTGGTGTTTCAGCTGACAGTGCTATACCCCATCCTACATCCATCATGTACGCAAACTGAAGAAAGATTTACAGCTTACCTACAAGCATACTCAGAAAGCTACAGCTACAATGAATATAGGCAACAAAGTTCGCTACAATCATACAGTTAAATATTTTGACTAACAAGTGGGAGATTGTGTGCTTTTGAGAAATCTTGATGTTCCAGGCAACCACAAACTGGGTGATCGGTGGGGGTCGAAACCATATACAGTCTTCAGGCAGTTGCCTGGTCTGCCTGTTGTCATCCTAAAACTTGAAGATGGAGATGGCCCAACAAGGCCTTTGCACAGAAATCACATCCTGCCCGGACAAGGTTATTATTTTTGAACAAAAGAGACAAGAAGCCTATGATGAGGCCCACCATGCAAGACATAACAGACCAAATCAAACAACATTCGTCTGTGACAAATGTGGACGATAGTGTCACTCTAATGCTGGCCTGATGGCCCACAGGCGTGCTTGCCGAGCTTAAACTACCACACAGTCATCATTGTTTCGATGGACTGCCGGACTATGTAAGGCAGTTGTCTAAAGTTAACCACTAGGTGGTGTCTTGCCTTGTTTTTGTTCCTGTATAGTAAGCCATACGTATTAGTAATGTCCTGTACCGGACACCGTACTATCATAATTATTGCATTATCTTGCAAGGTAAGCTGCGGCAGGCTGTAGCATCTATTAAAATATGAGAACTAAAACTACCCATCCACCTAATTGGTTGATAGCATTATTTGTTAAATACAGATTATGTGGGTTTGAGAAGTAGATTGTTTTATTTGTGTCAGAAAAATAAATAGTGTTCTTGGTGTGATTTTTGGCTAGCTATATCGGCAATAGCTTAGTTGCTACTTGCTTGTGTAACCGAGCATATTTCCGCTCGCTGCGGGATTTGATCCAGGGTTGTACTTCACAACGAGGCAACATCGCTAACCGCTCGACTAAAGTGGGCTGACCCCGCTGGTCGATCAGCCAGCAAGTCTTTAGTAGGTTACAGTAGTCACCCCGCGCTTCGTTATTCCCGCGCTCCAAAGAGACTTACGAGGATTTGCACGCTTCCAGACACGTCCGGGTCCCACCAATGTAACCGAGCCTATTTCCGCCTGCTGCGGGATTTGATCCAGGGTTGTACTGCACCATGAGGCAACATCGCTAACCGCTCGACTAAAGTGGGCCGACCGCCTAGCCAGCGAGTCTTTAGTAGGTTACAGTCACCCTCTCCCGATTCCCGCGCTCCGAGGAGACTTTGGAGGATCTGCACACTTCCGGACCTTCCAGATCCCACCGCTGCCACCAATGTAACCAAGAATATTTCCGCCTGCTGCGAGATTCGACCGAGGGTTGTACTGCACCATGAGGCGACGTTGCTAACGGCTGGACTCAAGGGGGCCGACCCCCTGGCCGGTTGGCCAGCGAGTCTTTAGTAGGATACACTTGTTTTTTGGCTCACTTATTTTTGTCTATTCAGTATGTAGTAATTTGATACATAGTGCATTATCTTGCAAGGTTCTTAGACATGTGATGGCTGCTTAGTTCCAAAGTCAAGGAAATAAAAGTCTCTACCGCAATAAGAGAACCCGGCTCTGTTTCTCTCCCACAAGACACGCCCACCCTTAACCCAACGCAGAGACACTAATATTAATCAGGGCACGCAGGAGAGATCCCTGTAAGAATTCTGGGTTACATCTACATGACATGACATTCTGGGTTACATCTACATGACATGACATAGCCGACAAAATTAAGTACATCACAGTGTTTTTCAATTGTTATTTAATTCGACACATCAGCTCTAATGGTATGTCTGACGGTTTATTTTGTAGTCATGCTGTCTGATAATCTTGTTTTCAAGTTGGAAAAGGGGAAGTGGGGTTTGTTTGTGTGTGTGTGTGTGTGTGTGTGTGTGTGTGTGTGTGTGTGTGTGTGTGTGTGTGTGTGTGTGTGTGTGTGTGAATCCAGTGATCCAATTTCAAATCTCAGTGGCAGGTATATATTTTTGTTTTTTACGATATGCACATTAACTAACTTTCCTAAAATAATGTCAATCTGTTTATTTTTCCGACGACACTAATTGCCTAACTATTTTTGTTTCATTTACTTTTTATTAGGTGTGGTGGCCAGTGATACAGAGAAATTACAAAATAATCAATGACATGAGGACCCTTCAAATAAGACTTTTATTGAGGCATCAACAAAGTCTGAGTTGGTCTGCAGAGTAACTGAAGTACAACAAGAGCCTTTTCCTTTTTATACCATTACAACTCTTGTTAACAACCTACTTGGGTTAATCAACATCCTGCTTTAATCAGGAACCCTGTTGATCAGAACATATTGGATGGAGCAGGCACTTCTCTATCTATGCAAGGATGTCTTCAGTTATCCCCTTTTTTTATTTTTGAGATTTTAAGATACCTTATTGATCCCCGTAGGGAAATTACGCTCTGCATTTCACCCATCCTAGCTGTGTAGCTAGGAGCAGCGGGCAGCCATCATGTAGCGCCTGGGGACCAACTCCAGTTCGTCATGCCATGCCTTGGTCAAGGGCACAGACAGGAGTATAAACCCTAACATGCTTGTCTTTATGATAGTGGGAGGAAACCGGATCACCCGGAGAAAACCCACCACACATGGGGAGCACATGCCAACTCCACACAGAGGACAACCTGGTATAACCCCCAAGGTTGTCAAACCTTGGGGTTCAAACCCAGGACCTTTGACACTCTAATGTTCGTCTTGACATTCTAATGGTTACACTGACATTTTGGAATCTCACTTATCCTTCCTTTGGGCATAACTTCATCTTCTCATAACTTTTTGTCCTTGTTATATAGCTTTTTGCTTTTTGCTATAAATGCTTGGCACTCGTGTCTTATGAAATAACAGATATGCATATCTGCTTTTATATGTAAAAATATACCATATATTTCACCCCTTTGAGACCTACAAGGCCTCAACCTTGAATCAATCATTATAACCATACTACTGTTGGTAAGCCTGTCATATGCTGAGTATATAATTGATTTGCTTGGGGATAAGTAGAAAATAAGCAATTATCCCCTAAGTATATAGATACAGAAGTCATTCCACAAGTTACAGTAAATGTCTGAGCTGGAATATATGTGAAATGAACAGTATAAGTCATTTTCCAAAAACAAAGTATATCCCAAATATTTAATGAATAAAATGGAACTGAGTAATTTTCATGAGCTATAGGCTGAAGCTTGTCTACTGCAATATAAGCAATAGGTCATTGCAATAGCTAGATAACGATACTGGAAAACCCCATTCATCTGCAAGGCAGCGAGTCTTTACTTAGGTTACACTTGTTTTGTTGGCTCGCTTGTTTTTTTCTATGCAGTAGGTAGTAATTTGATACGTATTGCATTATCTTGCAAGGTTCATAGACCTGTCGTGGCTGCTTAGTTCCAAAGTCAAGGAAGTAAAAGTCTCTACCGCAATAAGAGAACCCAGCTCCGTTTCTCTCCCACAAGACACACCCACCCTTAACCCAACGCAGAGACACTAATATTAACCAGGGCGTGCAGGAGAGATCCTTGTAAGAATTCTGGGTTACATCTACATGACAAGACATTCTTGGTTACATCTATATGACATGACATAGCCGACAACATTAATTACACCACAGTGTTTTTCAATTGTTATTTAATTCGACACATCAGCTCTAACGATATGTCTGATGCTTTATTTTGGAGTCACGCTGTCTGATAATCTTGTTTTCAAGTCGGAAAAGGGGAAGTGGGGTTGTGTGTGTGTGTGGGGGGGGGACACTTGCACATTGGTCTTAATTTATAATGCTGGTCAGCCAGATCTCTCACCCTGTCACTGACATGTAATATGAGAAACTGAAGATAACAAGTCCTTGATTCGTTTGGGTGTATTGGTCCACAGTCTATCACCTGCAGAGTTTCTAACTGCTATTTCCTGGTAAACACCCGTTTTGACAGCAGTATGATGGTGTTCAGTGCAAGTACCATTAGTCAAAGTGATAGTTCCCAGAGGAAAATAATCAGCTGTAGGATATCCTGCTGTGGTTAGCCCTATTCTGCAGTTGTCTATTTAGTGTGAGTTTTGAACTAGTATTGGTAAAAAGGCATGGTTACCTAGTGTGTTCAGTAATTTGGGATTCAGCTTCTTGTGGGACATTTTAGTTATATGGAATATAACTAAAATATATGGTGTATTTTTAGTTATATCATGTTTCATCATCTTTCCTTATGCTGACATCTAAATTGTCATCCTCATCATCTATATAACTGGGTATGGGATATAAGTCTGGGTAACCTTTTTCTGAATCGGGAGGTGTTATGATCATTTGTTTACTTGGGCCTCTTAGGACTAGAGATCTTATAACTGGTATGCAGCAGTAGAATAGACGTCCCAATCCTAGGAGGCAAATAAGTGCTGTTGCTCCTGTCTTTATTAGGGCCACTCCCCAATTTCCCCAGTTGAGTTCTAACTATGTAAGCCGGTCCTGCCCAACTCCGGCATTGTCTCTTACTTCTGCTCTTAGATCTTTTAATTTGTCCATGGCTTTTGTGAATGAACCTGCAGGTGATGTGTTGTTTGGAATGAAGGTACAGCACAATTCTCCAAAGAAGGCACAAACTCCTCCTTTTTCAGCAAGTAGCCAATCTAAAGCCTGCCTGTTCTTCCAGGTGATGGCACTGGTGGCCTGTAGTTGTACTCCCAATGCTGAGAGAGCATCGTCAGTATAATTAATGAATCTTTGTTGATTGTAATACAAATAATTAATCCATTCTGTATTCTTGTTTATGAGATCCATATAAATATGGATTCAAATCTTGCGGCTATCTAATTTCGTGCTTTAAATTCAGAGGTAATTCCTCTAGGCTGGCCAATGGAGTCCAAGTGAACCTTGGGATCCTCTCTCTTTACTCTTCCTTTTGTTTCAGTTTTCTGTTGCAATTCAGGTAGTACTACTACTTTCATTATTGCTTATACTCTAGCACAACGTCCTTTCCAGCCCTTAGGAAGGGTGCATATCAAGTTATCTGTGTCACACAGCCAATACTGATCCCCCCACTATCTGAGTTTGGCTATGGAAAGGGCAATTTGGGGGCCATGGATTAGTCTGATTTACACTTTTAGTTAGGGTCGCTACTCCGAGAGTGGGCTTTTTACAGATTGCCGATACATTCCAGATGTAGTCACACTTATTTTCTGGGAAATATCTCACTGGATGATTTCCTTCTTTTTCAGAACATTCAAACTGGCCTATTAAGCTAAGTACTGCATCTGTTGGGGTTACTGTTATTTCGAGTTTTGAGGTAAGTCTAACATCTAACTTACAGCGGCGTTTAGCTTCTGTCACTAATTGATTGGTGAAGTTACTCAATTCTAAATAGTCTTTGGATCCTAGGTACAATAGGCGTTCTGCCTGACACGTGGGTCTAAATTCAGCTTCCGAGTTATTGCCTGTACCTCGTTTTTATTAAAACTCCAGCCTGTACGAGTCCGTCAATGGTTCTGGAAATACCGTCATCAGACTCAGGTTTTATTGGATACTATTTGACTCTAGGTGGTCACTAAGGAAGGAGAAAATGACTTGTACCGATTGGCTAGACGGAGGGACCGAGCTGGGAAGGATATGCAGCAGGTTAGGGCAATCAAGGATAGAGATGGAAATGTGTTGACAAGCAAGGAGAGTGTGCTGAGAAGGTGAAAGAAGTACTTTGAGGGGCTGATGAATGAAGAAAATGAGTGAGAGAATGTTGGGTGATGTGGGGATAGTGAATTAGGAAGTGCAGTGGATTAGCAAGGAGAAAGTGAGGGCAGCTATAAAGAGAATGAAGAGTGGAAAGACAGCTGGTTCTGATGACATAGAGAGAGCCTGGAGAGGTGGAGGTATGCACTGGAGAGAAGAGGAATGAAACTCAGTAGGAGCAAGATGGTGTACCTATGTGTGAATGAGAGGAAGGACAGTGGGATGGTGAGGATGCAAGGAGTAGAGGTGACGAAGGTGTATGAGTTAAAATAAAATAATGATTTTATGTATAGCGCTTTTCTAAAACAATGTTACAAAGTGCTTCACACAAAAAAAACATAAAACCAGACAAGGCAAGAATAAGAGTAAGATCAATTAAGAGTAAAAAATAAAAACAGTAAAAATAAAAACAAATATCAAACATTTGTAAAAGCTTTCATAAAAAGAAAAAAAGTTTTGAGACGAGATTTAAAAGAAGCTAGAGACTTAGTTCGTCTTAGCTCAACAGGAAGAGAGGTCCATAGTGTGGGGGCTCTTAACAGCAAAAGCCTGATCACCCTTTGTAACCAACCGAGATCTGGGAATAACTAGCAGGGCTCCATCTGCAGACCTTAATGGTCGAGGGGGAACATACCAAGTCAATAAATCACAAATGTATAAAGGAAAAAGACCATTTAAAGCATTAATGTGTATTCTAACACTTTTATAACTGCATTTAAGAACAGCGTTCAAATAATTGTTAATTTTCATAGGTTTATGACTACCTCCAAAGACCAAAGACCCTTGTCTTCAGAGGATTGTTGCTTGGCTGCAAAGAAAGTCCCTCCATCCATGACCCAGTTTGGAAACTCCTGGAGAGCCTGGCATCAGAAATGACGAAACGATTCAGTACAGTAGAGCTCACTGCGATAATTGCATAGCCTACTTGCTTGGACCCAAGTTTCAAAAAGCATGCATTTGCACATAGAAAGGCAGTGGACGATGCTGTAAAGAGGATCACAGTGGCTACCGAAAAAATTTCACCCCACTTTTAGGGAGGAAGAGGTGGATCCAGACTGTGCTGTCACTAGTGTAGGGGCCATGAGAGAGAAGTAATGTAGAGATGCACCGATCGATCGGCCATCGATCAAAATCGGCCGGTTTTCAGCTGATCAGCTGTGACCGGTGATCGGTCCCGATCAGTCTTATATATCCAATTTTTTTTGCCAGTCATGAAAATTTACATACATGTGCCACACATAACCGTACCATGGTTCACGACACACACACACACACAGAGTAACATCACAGACACACACGCACACAACATGCACACAACGGCACAGAGAGTAACGTCACAGCCACATACACACACAGACAACATGTCATCGCTGTGGAAGTTCTTCAGCGTGAGTGAAGACGACTCAAGGCCCGCAATTTGTAATACCTGTAAGTCCAAAAATAAGCCGTGGAAGAACAACATTGAAAACATGTGGTGGAACAACTAATTTAATCAGACAGTTAAAAAACCATCACCCCGGTGAACATGCCCAATTTGAAGAGGCTAGCAAAGGCAAAGCAGCTAAAAAAGCTAGCGAGAATGCAGAGCCAGCTACAAGTCAGCAGCCTCTGCTATCTTTCATTGGTATCAGTCATGAAAAGACCAACGCCATTACGGGGGAAATCGTGGAATTCGTGGCACTGGATGACCAGCCATTTTCTGTAGTTGAGGACAGAGGTTCCAGGAATTTGATGAATTATCTGAGCCCAAAATACACAATACCAAGAAGGCGATACTTCTCGGACGTCACGTTACCAGAGTTGTTTAATGTTGTTTCACGCCACACACGCAGCCCGCTAGCCGATTGCAAAGTAGCAACCCGTTTTACAACAAACATTTGAACATCTAATCTAAGCTTGATGTCAATGTTGAGCCTGACTGCTCAGTGGGTGGATGAAGATTTCCGCAACACCAAGTCCTTCTACACTGACGAAATGCCCGGGTCCCACACTGCTGCCAATCTTAACAGCCACATTTGACACAATGTTACAACAGTGGGACATAGACAAGACCAGGGTTCATGTGGTGTTGCGAGACAGACAACGCTAGAAATATAACCAAAGCACTTGATGAGGGCATCTTGGCGAGTTTGCCCTGCATGGCACACACACTATAGTTGGCGGTGAATGAGGGTCTGCTGTCCCAACGAACAGAGCCAGCCCAAGGCTTTAAGGGGCCCTAAGCAGGATTTGATTTGCCCCCCCTCCCCCCTCTGGCCTCACCCCCACACTAAACCCACCTCCCATTACCGACAATATTACGTCCATGCTTGATCGTTACCATACCATTGTCATGACTTACTACTGTGCTGGAAAGTCTCAAAATAAACCAGCAGACAATGCATTTACTGAACAAGTTAACCATTTTAATTGCTTTTGAACTGTGCAAAAGTGCAGAACAGTAACAAAGAAATACATTTTCTTACATAAAATGCAAATGCAAAAACAGACAATATTAAGTAAATTAAATAGAAACTTAAATAATGACATACAATGAACAGAGTAACTTCTAACATCTAACAATATAACAATAATGCGCATGAACTTGACCCCAGCTCTGACGTGGGCAGCGGAATTGATTAAACCAGTAGCATTAATTTGTCAGTCTGTTAACAACATTATGTCAAAATATTTACTTTTTGTTTTTTGTTGATTACTACTGATATGATATATCACACACACACAAAAAAAAAAATATATATATATTAATCAACCTGTCGTGTTTGACATTTCAAGCACTCTTGAGGGCAAGGGGCCCTAAGCGACCGCTTAGTTCGCTTATGCCTTGGGCCGGCTGTGGGTCGTGGACACATACCTTTATCCTGCTGTTTTTTGTCCTCTGCTTTCCTCCTCTTTCGCTTCTCTGCGCCAGACGGATAAACCCTTTTAGGCAACATACTGTCGCGATGTACTTGCTTACAGTTATAATGCGCATGAACTTGACCCCAGCTCTGACATAGGCAGCAGAAATTATTAAACCAGTAACATTAATTTGTGAATCTGTTAACATCATGATATTAAAATATTTAGTTTTTGTTTTTTGGTGATTACTACTGATATGATATTTCACACGCACAAAAATATATATATTTATCAACCTGTCGTGTTTGACATTTCAAGCGCTCTTGGGGCCCCCCTGCTGGCGCCGGGGCCCCTAAGCGACCGCTTAATTCGCTTATGCCTTGGACTGGCTCTGCCAACGAAGCATCACTGACGCTGTGGCAACTGGAAGGAAGATTGTTGGACATTTTAAACACTCTGCTCGCCTATTCATGACTTCCCGACATCCAGGGACCATTCGGTCAGCCTCAGAAACGATTGCAGCATGTTGCTACCAGATGGAATAATACATACTATATGTTGCAATCGCTGACGGAGCAGAGACGTGCTCTGGGGGCATACGCTGCAGAGCATGAGCTGCTAGCCATGTTCAGTATGCATCAGTGGGGGCTGATTGATAATGTGTTGAGCCTCCTCACACCTTTTGAGGAACTCAAAAAAGAAATCAGCTGCTCGATAGCAACAGCCGCAGATGTCATTCCAGCCATTACTGCACTGAAACGGCTTTTGGAGAGAAGGGCAGACACAGATCGTGGAGTGGGAACTGCAAAAACCACATTGTTGGAGGCGGTTCAGAAAAGGTTCGGCAACATTGAAAAGGAGCCGCTATACACTTTGGCCACTATTTTTGATCCCAGGCAAGTTATTTATCCTACTGCTACTGTACTAACTATTATTGTTATTATTATTATTACTATTATTAATCTATTACTATACTTATAAAACGAATTTTAATGAACATATCTATATAGCTATGGGCTAATTAGTTAGGCTATGTGTTTGCCTGGCTATATCTGAAACACAATCATTTGAACATCCTTCTTGTCTTTGTCTATTCATGCAAAAGGTACAAGAATCGCTACTTCTCAGCAGAAGTTAAGGATCAAGTGAAACGGCTGCATCTGACTATGCTGAAGGGGAAGACCGGACACACACCTAAGAAACCTGCTGCAGAAACATCCACTGCACCTGGACCTGTCAGCCAAAAAGCTATGTGGTCTCCTGCTTTCAGTACATGACAAAATACTGAAGGAGAATTCTGAGGTGGCGCAACTGCCGGCCAGCCCTTTGTCCATGCAGGTACAGAGTTACCTGTCTGAATCAGGAGCACCGGAATGGGGGGGCATTGGACTCCCACTTTTACTCTCTTTCCACATTTTTTTGAAGTCGAATCCCTGTGTCCCCACTAATGCACCGATATTGTGACACTTACGGTAAAAAGACGTTTCAGTCATTCCCGTCCACTCTAAGAAATCAGGTCAAATAAAGCATGCAGACATAAATCAGGAAGAATATTCACATTTTAATCCAATCAAAGGGTACATTGCAACACAAATCAAATGCATTGTAGCCTACATAGCAACCAATAAAATAATGCGTGTTTGCATTGTTTGTCTGTTTGAGTTGTTAACTAACATCAGCATTGCTAGCTATCAATAGTGCGAACACATGCTTCTGCAAAAATGTCAAAAGAACCAGTGAATAAGAAAGTAAAATACAGCCAAACAAAACTAAACTTTAAAAGTAATGTTACATACCCCGCCGTCGACAACTCTATTGGAGCCTGGCCCCCCAAATCGAGAACCAGCGCAGCCAGAACCCCGAAGCAGCAGCTCCAGAGCCGGGACTGCTGAGACTGTTGAAACCGCCAGCATAGAACCGAAACAGGCTAGTGCTAGCGCAGACTGCGTGGAAGATTGTTGTCGGGACATAGAGACGGGTAAAGCTGCACAGCTAATAATTGAACAAGAAATGTTCGTATCTAATCCCACACGCAAGCTGGTTTATGTTTGAATTATACCGCTACCCGGTGGGCAAGCAGCAGAATGAGTGGGATTTCAAAACTAAATACAGTGTATCACTTAAGCGCTCAAGCTCAACACAGAATGCTACTTTGAGATTGCCTAACTGCAACAAAGTAAAAAGATGGGGCATACATGTGTCTTCAGTAACGCACTTCCTTGTATTAAAGCCACAAATACAGGCATATGGAGCTGCGCTCCGGTGCGCTCTTATACCACTATATCCAGTACACCCCTGCGCACACATATATATCATTGTTGGCCACCCCCACTTCTGAAATTATTCCGGCGCGCCTGGTCTGAGTTGCCCATCAGCAGAAGTGAAAATGCATTTACCTTCTGGAGGATCAATAAAGATAGTTTCCCTGCACTTGCTCCACTTGCCCGAGCCTACCTCCCTGCCCTGTGTACAAGCGTTGACAGTGAGCGCTTGTTTAGCTTGGCTGTACATGTGGTAGATGAGAGAAGAAACCGACTATCTGGTGACAAGGCAGAGATGCTTCTGTTTGTGAAGAAAAACTTGCCATTAATGTTCAAGTGATTGCAGTAGGCCTATACATATGTTGACAACCTAAAGGTGCCTTGTTATATTCTTTTGTTTCTATTACCTGTTGCACATGTTTTCATTTGGAAAAGTACAAATACTGCACTTCATTTTTAGTTGGCGGTTTGTAAAAACTGTAACCTAGTTCACTTTTTTATTTTGAGATGTGTAAAAAAGTGAACAAGGTCAAGGTCCTGTAATCTGGTGCATTTTTAAAGGTAATGGAATTGCAAGTTCCTTAAATACATAGTATTTCAGCCAGAGTCAAAACAAAAAGTTTTTTTTGGTTTTTGTTTTTGTTTTTTTTACCTCAAGATGACACTATGACTCCTTAAATCTCCATTTACAATAGGCTGGGCTTCATGGGTAACCTTTTTATGTAAATAAATAACATTAGGTGTGTTGTTATATAGATCTTTTGCACCTGTTTTCTTTTGGGGATGTAAAACTTGTTAGGTAAAGTGAGATATAATGCAATTCATGTTCAGTTGGATGTTATTTGTTCAGTAACCTGGAGCACTTTTATTTTTGAGATTTGTTTTGAGTGAGAGTAAGAAAAGTCCTGTAACCTGCAGTTTTGGAGAAAATTAAAATAATTTAATAGTCTTTTATTATGAACATAACATTTTCCATTTAAGAAGGGTTACAAAATGTTTGTATGCTGTCAATTATAGTTCTTAGAAAGAAAGAACATCGGTATTGGCAAAAATCAGAATTGGTAGGTAAGACTTTTAAAAAATTGGAAATCGGAATCGGCCAAGAAAATTGCAATTGGTACATCTCTAGTAGTATGCCGTCTCTGTCACATCAGCATAACAAAGGGATTTTACTGCTTTATGAACCCTAAACCCTGCAACCTGACGAACCAGAAAGATGCATCACCCTAAGTTCTGCCCCCTGACCAATCAAATGCAAGCTAAGCCCCCTGACTGATTTATGACACCCCTAAGCCCTGGCCCCCTGACCAGCCAAACATAAGCTACTCCCCTAGGTCCTGCCCCCCCCCATCACCAATCTGACCAGAAACACAGATGCACAAGGATGCGCATGCATGCACTCTAGGACACATGCAAGCGTGCAGGTAGCTAATTGGCATTGAAAGTGTCACACACGTGCACACACAGAAACACACACACACACACATACACACACCAACACACCCCTCATGCTCATTACAATACAAAGGCACAATAAACTAATTCAACGTGACATCTTCCCAAGATTATACAGATAAACTACTACGTCTGTCTGCTCCCATTAGGGGTCGCCACAGCGGATCATCCGTTTCCATCTCTTCCTGTCCTCTGCATCTTCCTCTGCCACACAAAGGAGCAATAAACTAGCTAATTCAACTTTTGGCTACAACATGCCTTCAAATGTCCTTATTCCTTAACCTTCATCCTACCATCATAATTTAACATACAAGAACTACAGTAAGAAACAACCACCATAGCAAAATCTTCAAAACATTATGTTCTAATGTTCTTGAGTGTGTGCTATTGTTTTGTGTTAAAAGTAGGGGAGACCTGTTTTTTTTTTCTCAGTGTAAGAAATCTGCACCCATAGAGGATACCTTATACAATATACCACACAAAACTAAAACTTTGAGTATAGGCACCACATGTTTAATGTAATTTCTTTAAACGTTAATGGGCTTCTCAGCCCAGTCAAACAGACCAAAACTCATACAGAATTAAAAAGAGAAAACATAGATATTGCATTCCTGCAGGAAACCCACATGACAGGGATAGAATGTGAAAAACTGAAAAGACAAGGCTTTAAATATGCATTTTCCTCCTCAAATTGATCAAAACATACAAGAGTGGGAGTTATATTGATCTCTGGAAGAGTGATATATGAACATATATAACAAGGACAGAGAAGGCAGATTTGTACCGATAAAGTTGATGGAATTTTGTTTACCTTTTACAATGTATATATTTCCTCCAGCTCAGTCAGATTTTTATATAAAAATACTGGATAGGATTGCCATAGAAGCACAAGAGACTCTTGTATGTGGTGGTGATTTTAATACCACTCCAAATCCTCACCTTGACTCATTCAGAACAGGGCTATTTCAACCCCAAAAAATAACAAAGAAACGCAATAATATCAGAGATAGAACTGATTGATGTTTGGAGACACCTAAATACATCAGTTAGAAACTATAAATTATTTTCACATCCACATGCTGAGAAGGTGGAAGGAGTACTTTGAGGGGCTGATGAATGAAGAAAAGGAAGAATTGCAAGGAACAGCAATGATTAGCAAGGAGGAAGTGAGGGCAGCAATGAAAAGGATGAAGAGTGGAAAGACAGTTGGTCCTGATGACATACCTGAGGAGTGGAGAAGAAGCATACTGGTGCCGATTTTCAAGAATAAGGGTGATGTGCAGAACTGTAGCCACTACAGAGGTATCAAGTTGATCAGCCACAGTATGAAAATATGGGAAAGAGTAATAGAAGCTAGGTTAAGAGGAGAGGTGACGAATAGCGAGCAGCAGTATGGTTTCATAGCACGAAAGAGCACTACAGATGTGATGTTTGCGTTGAGAATGTTGATTGAGAAGTATAGAGAAGGCCAGAAGGAGTTAGACTGTGTCTTTGTGGAGTTAGAGAAAGCATATAACAGGGTGCCAAGAGAGAGGAGGTGTGGTATTGTATGAGGAAGTCAGGAGTTGCAGAGAAGTATGTAGGAGTGGTACAGGATATGTATGAGGGAAGTGTGACAATGGTGAGGTGTGTGGTTGGAATGACAGATGGGTTCAAGGTGGAGGTGGGATTACATCAAGGATCGGCTCTGAGCCCTTTCTTGTTTGCAATGGTGATGGACAGGTTGACGGACAAGATCAGGCAGGAGTCTCCATGGACGATGATGTTCGCGGATGACATTGTGATCTGTAGCAAGAGTAGGGTGCAGGTTGAGGATAACCTGGAGAGGTGGAGGTATGCACTGGATAGAAGAGGAATGAAAGTCAGTAGGAGCAAGACCGAATACCTATGTGTGAATGAGAGGGAGGACAGTGGAATGGTGCTAGGTAGCAGTGTATAGATGGAGTTGTCTTGGCTTTTAACATTAACATAAAGCCAATACAACTCCGTCTATACCTGCGTGCAGGATTCTAAGAGTTTAAAATAGTAATGTTACCCTTTTGCGTGACTAATTTCTTTTTTGCAGTCCGACTCCGAAGAAGAGCATAGGTACCATGGTTGGCTTTATCGAAAAGAAGTAGACGTGTACACCGCAGCAAGCAACTGCCCTCACCGAATGAATACTAAACATGATGGTCCATGACGAGGCCACTCTCCATGGTTGATGGTGAAGGGTTTCAACAAATTATTCGCCAGTTCAATCCCGAATACACCCTGCTATCCAGAACCCATTTCACCGACTTGATGAAGAAATATGAGACAACCTTTCTGAAGGTATGCGTTTAACACACACACACACACACACACACACACACACACACACACACACACACACAATAGCAATTATATATTTGATATAATTAATTACATATTTAATATAACGACAGAATTTATGAAGAAATAATATTAAGATAGCTGTTCAATAATTTGTATCCTTTGTATCAGTAGTAACCTAATGAGCAGCAAAGTTTAATAAAAGACTTATTTTAGGATTAAGTATTCATCTTTGTCTTTATTGTTAGTTAGCACATGCCTAAAACAACCTCAAGCTAAATTTAAAAGCTGATCGCTAAATAAGAGCTATTTTGTGCAATTCATTATCTGACTAGTCGATTAGTTGTTTCAATAATCGATGACTAGTCAACTATCAAAATCATCTTTAGTTGCAGCACGAGACTGGATGGCCTTTGTTGCTTTCTTGCATCGATGAGCCTTGATTGCCCAACACCCTGTTGCCAGTTTGTCCCTTCTCAGACCACTGTCGATAGGTACTCACTGCTGCTGACCTGGAGCACCCCACAAGCCTTGCCGTTTCAGAGCTGTGTCAACCCAGTCCTCTGGCCATAACAATTTAGCCCTTGTCAAAGTTGCTTAGGTCTTTACTCCTGCCCATTTCTCCTGCATCCAATAATTTGACTACTAGAACTGATTTTTCACTTACCATCTAATCTACCCAGACCATGACGTGCCCTTGCTTGGTTATGATCAACACTATTCCATTCACCTGTGAGTGGTCATAATGTTTTAGCAACAGGAATAGTTTAGTTAATAATGCTTATTGAAGACTAATACTTTTATATAGACATGATTGGATTTTGAGTCTAGGCATCCTCCATTTGCTACCATGATAGTGTTTCTTGTGTAAAAAGCTCTGCAAATTGAACTTTTTCCTCTTCAAATTGTTCTCACTTAATTCATGGTACAAGTCTTAATTGAGTTAAAACCCTGAGGACCATTTCAATAATTTCAGATAATTTCTAGCATTACAGTACATTTATGGGTATGATCAGTGATTGAAATCCATTGTAAATGGCCCTGCTGTTGATGAGGCAACCATGCTTTGAGTACTTTTCCTAAGGGCCAATGTGTAAAACGTTCTGTGTGTGTATATAAGTGCTGGCTTCTTATAGTTTACTACAGAAACGACGTACGGTTGAGAGCGAGTGTAAACTGGCTGCTGAAAGTTAAAGACTATTCATATTCTGTCTTTCCTTCAATATTTACTTCATTTACAAAATGAACAGCTTAACAGCCATTACCACATCAATCACCTTCTGAAGTAGAAACACTGCGCTCTAGAAAACGGCCCACACTGGTCCAAAGTTTGGGCAGTGTGGAGCAATGACATTTTTTTCATGTTCATTATTTCCATTTCTGAGCACCGTCGTACACGCTACATATTTTTCAGCAGTACTTGACATTATCAACAGTTTAACATTCTGCAAATATCACATCTTTGCAGGATATGATGAATGTTTTTGCTAGACGTTTTCATGTAAAGTGGATGGCAACGCAAACATTAGTTTTTCCAGTTACTTGAAAGGTAACGTGGCCCTTTCGATTAACAAATTATGGTACAAAAGTATTCCTGTATGTGGAAATATCACCAATTTTCTTTTTAAAATGTCCCAATTCTTCTTCTCACAAGTCAGCAGATGTAGTAAGTTTCATCTACAATTAATTAACAGGAATTAGGAGCATTAATTAGAAAAAATATCTAGGAAATCGTTAGCATGATATGGATAACATTTCCAGTGACAGCCACCCAGTTGAACTTTCAATGATGAATGGAGGTTTTCTGAGAAAAGGAGTAACATTCTTAATTTGACCTAATTGGGTGAGCTAAGGACCTGCTTCAGTTATGTGAACAATCTTTAATTACTGAGGTCTTTTTATCTGTTGAGAATAGCATTTCAGAATTAATTTTGTACTGGAAAACAGCATCACTTGTAAAGTATAGGGTCACTTTACATGAACATTGGAAAACATTGATGTTATTAAAAGGGTTAATCTTTTGATCTCTGAATATATGAAGTATTAAAACTGGTGTTGAGATGCAGAGTATTTTGACATTATTCAAATGATTTTGTTAACCCAGCCACTGAGGATGCACAAGCCAGTATAATAGTGCCAGTCCCAAGGCCGGATAAATGGGGAGGGTTGCGTCAGGAATTGCATCAGGCATAACATCTTTGCCAAATCAAATATGTGGATCATAAATCAGATTTCCATACCGGATCTGTCGAGGCCTGGGTTACCAAAAACCGCCACCGATACTGTTGGCCAGCAGGGTGCCGGTGGAATCTATGCTACTGTTGGGCGAAGGAGAGGGGGAAGGCATGTCCAGAGGCAGCAGGAGAGGAGGAAGGGTAAGAGTGTGGAGGTGAGAGTCAGAACTTTGAATGTTGGCACTATGACTGGTAAAAGGTGAGCATTGGCTGATATGATGGAGAGAAGACAGGTAGGTATACTGTGTGTGCAAGAGACAAGGTGGAAGGGGAGTAAGGCCAGGAGCATCAGAGGAGGGTTCAAACTCTTCTACCATGGTGCTAATGAGAGGAGAAATGGGGTAGGGATAATTCTGAAGGAAGAGGATGTCAAGAGTGTGTTGGAGGTGTTGCACAGTGATGAGTATGAAGCTGGAAATAGAAGGTGTGATGAATGCTATCAGCGCATATGGCCCACCAGTTGTGTGTAAAATGGAAGAGAAAGAAGAATTCTGCAGGGAGTTGGATGAAGTGGTGGAGAGTGTACCCAAGGAGGAGGGAGTGATGATTGGAGCAGACTTAAATGAAAGGAACAGAGGTGATGGCGATGAGGAGGTGATGGGTAGGTATGTTGTCAAGGAGAGGAATGTGGAAGGACAGATGATGGTACATTTTGCGAAAAGGATGTAAATGGCTGTGGTGAATAAATGTTTCAAGAAGAGGGAAGAACATAGGGTGACATACAAGAGTGGAGGAAAGTGCACAGGTCTTATACAGGAGGCTTGCTCTGAAAGGGATTGGAGACTGCAAGGTGGTGACAGGGGAGAACGTAGCTAGGCAGCATCAGATGGTGGTCTGTAGGATGACTTGGGAGACCCAAGATGAGGAAGAGAGTGAAGGCAGAGCCAAAGATCAAATGGTGGAAGTTGAAGAAGGAAGACTGTTGTGTGGAGTTTAGGGAGGAGTTAAGACAGGCACTGGGTGGTAGTGAAGAGTTGCCAGATGGCTGGGGAAGCACTGCAGAAATAGTGAGGGGGACAGCTTGGAAGGTACTTTGTATGTCATCAGGACAGAGGAAGAAACACAAGGAGACTTGGTGGTGGAATGAGGAAGTACAGCAAAGTATAGAGAGGAAGAGGTTGGCAAAGAAGAAGTGTGATAGTCAGAGGGATGAACAAAGTAGACAGGAGTACAAGGAGATGCAGTGTAAAGCGAAGAGGAAGGTAGCAAAGGAAAAAGCATGCGGTGAGTTGTATGAGAGGTTAGACACTAAGGAAGGGGAAAAGGACTTGTACTGATTGGCTAGACAGAGGGACCGAGCTTGGAAGGATATGCAGCAGGTTAGGGCGATCAAGGATAAAGATGGAAATGTGCTGACAAGCGAGGAGAGTATTTTGAGAAGATGGAAGTAGTACTTTGAGGGGCTAATGAATGACGAAAATGAGAGAGTGAGAGAGAAGGTTGGATGAGGTGGTGATAGTGAATTAGGAAGTACGGTGGATTAGCAAGGAGGAAGTGAGGGCAGCTATGAAGAGTGGAAAGGCAGTTGATCTAGATGACATTCCTGTGGAGGCATGGGAATGTTTAGCACTAGAACAACCATGGCGGTAGTTTTGACCGTTTTAGATTTTTAGAGTTTAATAACGTTGTGGGGGGGAGGGGGAAGGTACGGATCTGCCCCTCCCAGAATGCTCCTAAAATGCATATATTTGCATTAAAATAAGTTTTAGATCAATTGTACAAAAAAAAGTATGACCTATCTAAAATGACCATGACTGTGCGTCATGTCACTATTTATGACGTGTGTTGTTCACGTCATTTCCTTCACAACGTTCATTGCTCTGTCCTAGAAACACACTAGCATTCTCCAGTGCAGAGTTATAGTCTAAACCTTTTTTTTTCTTGTTTCCAACATGTCTGGGTACAGCCGCCATTTCAGACTCACCATGACTACCACTGAGGCATTGCCGTATTTACAGGCGTTGCACAGCGGCGATTGTAAACTTTTTGAAAAATAGTATTAAAGTTGTCAGAATGTTAATTTTGGTGTCAGTTGTTTCTTAATAGACATACTAACATATGCAATGTATGACTATCTCAATTGGGTATTTATCTTGACAGAATATGGAGTTTAAAAACCGGCAGTCATGTTGACCACCCATGGTTGTTTTGGGTAGGAGTGAAATCCCGGTCCTTCTAGTTTAAGAGAGATGGCAGTAGAGTTTTTAACTAGATTGTTTAACACAATCTTGGAAAGTGAGAGGATGCATGAGGAGTGGAGAAGAAGCATACTGGTATTGATTTTCAAGAATAAGAGCAATGTGCAGAACTGTAGCAACTACAGAGGTATGAACAGCCACAGCATGAAGATATGGGAAAGAGTAATAGAAGCTATGTTAAGAAGAGAGGGGATGAATTTCAAATGTTAACTATAAATGTAAATGTTTAATATAAATGTAAATGCTAAATATAAATGTTAAATCTAAATGTACGAAATATGCTAATTGACCACACCCCCTGTCTGTGCCTTTTTTTTTGTATGGAGAGGGCAGTCTCAACTATGGCGTAGGTCAAGTGTATGATATGGGGTGAGTTCAAAATAAAGTAAAGCAGTACACACGTATTTCACATGTTATGACATGTGCATTAGTGCCAATGGGTCGGCACGGACCAGACTTTTGGCTCTCGTGGGCCGGACCTGGCCCGCGGGCCACTTATTGGGGTTTAGGGTTTTAGATGATATATTGCTCCAGTTCAGGTCCTGTATCTGGAGAGGTTGCTGATGGATAGCCTCTACTGCCTGAAGCACACCCAGGGAGCGGGACTTTTCCCTCTACTTTATTTTTAAATATAGTAGAGGGAAAAGTCCCGCAGGAGTACAAGGACAGGAGTACAAGGAGATGCAGGGTAAAGCGAAGAGAGAGGTGGCAAAGGCAAAGGAAAAGGCGTATGGTGAGTTGTATGACAGGTTATACACTAAGGAAGGAGAAAAGGACTTGTACTGATTGGCTAGACAGAGGGACCGAGCTGCGAAGGATGTGCAGCAAGTTAGGGCAATCAAGGATAGAGATGGAAATGTGCTGACAAGCGAGGAGAGTGTGCTGAGAAGGTGGAAGGAATACTTTGAGGGGCTGATGAATGAAGAAAATGAGAGAGAGAGAAGGTTGAATGGTGTGGGGATAGTGAATCAGGAAGTTCAGCGGATTAGCAAGGAGGAAGTGAGGGCAGCTATGAAGAGGATGAAGAGTGGAAAGGCAGTTGGTCCTGATGACATACCTGTGGAGGCATGGAGATGTTTAGGAGAAGTGGCAGTGGGGTTTTTAACTAGATAGTTTAACACAATCTTGTAAAGTGAGAGGATGCCTGAGGAGTGGAGAAGAAGCATACTGGTACCGATTTTCAAGAACAAGGGCGATGTGCAGAACTGTAGCAACTACAGAGGTATAAAGTTGATCAGCCACAGCATGAAGATTTGGGAAAGAGTAATAGAAGCTAGGTTAAGAAGAGAGGTGACGATTAGCGAGCAGCAGTATGGTTTCATGCCATGAAAGAGCACCACAGATGCGATGTTTGCTTTGAGAATGTTGATTGAGTAGTATAGAGAAGGCCAGAAGGAGTTGCATTGTGTCTTTGTAGATTTGGAGAAAGAATACGACAGGGTGCCGAGAGAGGAGGTGTGGTATTGTATGAGGAAGTCGGGAGTTGCAGAGAAGTATGTAGGAGTGGTGCAGGATATGTATGAGGGAAGTGTGACAACGGTGAGGTGTGTGGTTGGAATGACAGATGGGTTCAAGGTAGAGGCGGGTTTACATCAAGGATCAGCTCTGAGCCCTTTCTTGTTTGCAATGGTGATGGACAGGTTGACGGACAAGATCAGGCAGGAGTCTCCATGGACGATGATGTTCGCGGATGACATTGTGATCTGTAGCAAGAGTAGGGTGCAGGTTTAGGATAACCCGGAGAGGTGGAGGTATGCACTGGAGGGAAGAGGAATGAAAGTCAGTAGGAGCAAGACCGAATACCTATGTGTGAATGAGAGGGAGGACAGTGGAATGGTCAGGATGCAAGGATTGGAGGTGACGAAGGTATATGAGCTTAAATACTTGGGGTCAACTGTCCACAGTAATGGGGAGTGCAGTAGAGAGGCGAAGAAGAGAGTCCAGGCAGGATGGAGTGGGTGGAGAAGAGTGTCAGGAGTGATTTGCGACAGAAGGGTACCAGCAAGAGTTAAAGGGAAGGTTTACAAGATGGTTGTGAGACCAGCTATGTTATATGGTTTGGAGACAGTGTCACTGACGAAAAGACAGGAGGTGGAGCTGGAGGTGACAGATTTGAAAATGCTAAGATTTTCACTGGAGTAACGAAGAAGGACAGGATTAGGAATGATTATATTAGAGGGACCGCTCAAGTTGGACGGTTTGGAGACAAAGCAAGAGAGGCAAGATTGAGATGGCTTGGACATGTGAGGAGGAGAGATGCTGGGTATATTGGGAGAAGGATGCTGAATATGGAGCTGCCAGGAAAGAGGAAGACCAAAGAGGAGGTTTATGGATGTGGTGAGGGAGGACATGCAGGTGGCTGGTGTGACGGAGAAAGACGCAGAAGACAGGAAGAAATGGAAATGGATTATCTGCTGTGGCGACCCCTAACGGGAGCAGCCGAAAATAGTAGTAGTAGTAACAACACCTGTCTCCCCCTGTTACCATCTACTCTTGAGGATAGCAAGGATACACATATCAGGATTCAGGTCACCGTCATGATGTTTAGGAGGATAAGAAGGCCCTTACATATCAGGTTGTACCATCTGGTTCAAACTCAGTTTTTGTAAGTGGGAACTCAGACTACCTATAAGATGACAGTGATAAAGATGATTCCATATGGAACATGGAACACCGGATGTATTAAGTCTTCATCAAAATCTACATCAGTGGTTTGGTAGCTTGTATTATGCCCTTGTTTACCATTTCATTTTACTCATGAGACATTGTTAATAATAAGATTTCTATTGAGGTAACACGTGAAGAATTACAAGGGATATCCAAAAGTAATTTCCAGCACCTAAAGATAAATCATCTCTTTTCTTTTTATTCTCTGTGATTACTAGACACCCACATGTTTGAGGAACACTGGGTTTTAAATTTCCATCCCAGCTCTGCTGTTATCAGCCTGACAGAGGGATTGAAGACTTTGACATAATATTGGTCTTCTTGTATCTTATCTATTTTCAGTAATCTCTACATATTCTACAGCACGTGCAGAGAACTGGCACTGTGATTGATGGTCGTGAAGTACAATTATCTTTTGTTGTTGTTGTTTTTTTTCAGCAGGTCAGAAAAACCAACATGGTTTCCTTTTAATAGAGACATTTGGTTTCATGTCTAGGAGCATGTGGACAAGGTTGGCTTATGTTGTGATTTTAGACTTAGCAGTTGATCTCTACTGTGACTTTGAGACGTAGCGCTGGATAAAACAGCCAATTACACTGCCAACTCAACTATAGTGCTGTGTTTTTATTAGACAGCATGGCTGATTTCCATTGTATCTTTTAAATAAGGGCCTGCTATTAAAGGAAATGAACTATCTGCACTTTCCAATGCATGTTTTGTTTAAGGCTGAGTTATTACTGTATTATCACTGTATGGCTCACAAGAACTAAATATAAAACAATGTCCAAGACACAGGGAGCAATGTTAATAATTAGATAAAAGTGTGTAAATTCAGTGCCAGTCTATTGAATGTCATTAAAATGTATGGTGACAAATAACCCAAGAGACAATTTTCCTCTGAAGAAATAGGTCACAGATTCAATTACAGTCACTGAAGCATGGACTCAATCTATCATGCCAAATTAAGTGTGTATTAGCAACCTATTTTTTTTTCCTTCTCAGAATTTTACAGACACAGTCACTCTAGTGGGGAGATTCTGCTGAAACCAAACTGTATCAGCTTTTTTCTTTTTTTCTAATTTGTAACGGTTTTAAATGGTATGAACATTGGAAAAATCATTTTCTCCCCAGAGAACACTTTTCACTTTATGGAGCCGAGTTTATCTGTCTGGAGAGGCAAGCGCTTCACCTTTCTCTTGATTCTCATTACAAGTTAAAGACTGGCAGAGATTGCCACTCACTTGTGTCTTGCTTAGTTTGAATTGCAGTGATAAATTGACTTTGAAGAGTGTTAATCAGTAATACATTGTCGTTCTACGATGCCCTGTACACTGTTAGAAGGGACAAACATTGAAACTATATTGGTAGAACAGTTTTACAATATACTTTATTGAAATTAGGTTTCTTTTTTTTCAATAAAGAGATGTGCGTATATTAGATATACTCAGTGCTTTAAATCTGACTGTGATCTGTCTGACTGTTACAAACTGAGACACAAATGTTGGTGGAACCTTTCATTTTATAAGTAAGCTGCAACGTCACATGTCTTCGTTTCATCACTCATCTACGTGACTTCTTCAGTCTCAACTGAAGGGGATACCTGCAGTCACTTGAGACTGAAGAAATCACAAAGATGAGTTATGACACATTTCTCTCTCAATAAACGTTGTGTCCAGATGAACTGATTCAACTCTCTGGGATTTCCTTACCTGGATTATTGAGCATGCATACAGTTGGCATGCTCAATAATCTGAGTGGGCTATATAATGCCAAATTAGAATTTTATGTATGGCCTAACCTGATAAATCAATACATTTTGCATTTTAGACAATTAAGACGATATACATAGCAATCGTAGAATATCCTGGATTTTCAACATCACAATTGACCAATTGGGTCATCACAATGGGGCAGCACAATGGCGCAGTTATTAGCCTAGTCACCTCACAGCAAGAAGGTTCTGGGTTCGAACCCTGGGGTTTTCCAACCTTGGGGTCATCCCAGCATGCAGCATCCCAACATGCAAACTCCACACTGTTGTCCTCTGTATGGAGTTTGCATATTCTCCCCATGTCTGCAGTGGGTTTGCTCTGGGTGCTCCGGTTTCCCCCATCATCATCAAAAAAGAAAAAAAAAGACATGCATGTTAGGGTTTATACGCCTGTCTGTGCCACTGACCAAGGCATAGCAAGACGAACCGGAGTTGGTCCCTGGGCGCTGCACGGCGGCTGCCCACTGCTCCTAGCTACACAGCTAGGGTGGGTTAAATGTGGAGCATAATTTCCCCGTGGCGATCAATAACGTATTTCAAATAGTCAGGACGTGAACAGATCAAAGTCCCAGCAGCCAGAAGTAGACTGCCATGATTCTGATATTTTCCATTAACCATGTCGAACTAGCCATTTAAATTACTGTGGTGACTAAACACAACTTTTGACATTTACATTTTGCATATTACATTTAAAACAAATAAAGGACCCACACTCTGCAAGGATCCAAATCAAATTGGCATGTTGCCCTATTTCTTTCAGGGTTAGATAAAATGCTTCGTGATTTGAGACCCAAACTATGATGGCAATTGTTGTATGCAGACTTGGATGATACAGGGAAAGATGATTCATCCATGATTGACACAAGCTTCCAAACCATAACTTTGATTGTCTAGTGTAGTCATATTAATTGGAGCCCAATCCACTCTCCTGTCATCATCTTTTTGTTTTCTAATGTGCCTAATTCTAACGTTCCTCTGCATGCAGACAAATAAGGGTCATTGTGGCATTTGTAAACAGCCGCCTTATCTAGAGACAGCAGTCTTTCTCTTTGTTTGTTGCTTTTTTTGGAGGGGGGGTCCCCCCTTCTTCTCCACAACTGTACTTAGCCAATTAGCCTATTTCCCGAGCCATCCCCGGTCATTGCTTCACCCCCTCTGCTGATCTGGGGAGGGTTGCAGACTACCACATGCCTCCTCTGATACATGTGGAGTTGCCAGCCGCTTCTTTTCACCTGAGTGACAAGTTTAGCCAGGGAGACATAGCACATAGGAGGATCACGCTGTTCCCCCTCCCCCCTGAACAGGTGCCCCAATCAACCAGAGGAGGCGCTACTGCAGCGACCAGGACACATACCCACATCCGGCTTCCCACTTGTAGACACGGCCAATTGTGTCTGTAGGGACGCCTGACCAAGCCGGAGGTAACGCAAGGATTCGAACCGGCGATCCCCGTGTTGGTAGGCAACGGAATAGAACGCTACGCTACCTGGACACCCCTCTTTATGTTCTTTGATTATTTTTTCAGTTTGTCACCTTTGTGTTCACTTGATTCCAGAGATGATTTTCAGACTTCATCTGACTGAAATCACCATTATGTCTGGTTGCAGAGCAACACCAGAGACTTGAGGAAAGTATCTTAAGCATTAAGTTTGGCCCTTCTTTCAGCTCTGTTTGATCTTAAGCTTGAACTGTATAGTGCTGGATGCTCTCCGCTGAAAAGAGCGCCATAAAGCAGGCTTTAATAATTCATGACACCAGATTTAGATTTGTGCTCCATTGCTCATAAACTGTAAATTCTCCGCTGTATTACTTGCCTGTGGCTTTTGAATTTTGATGTAGAGTTAAACTACATTTCAACAGGAACGTAATGTTGTTGGTCATATGGTGTCAATGTGAATGGTACAGAATAAAAGCTGATTGAATGCTAATGATGAGTTATGTTTACCCTGGGCTTGGTTTCATTATAAGGCTTATATGTTAGATCACTTAAAAAGGCCAATGTATTCTTAGTTTTACTTGACACAGGGGAAGATGTGACAGGTCTAAGCTAAGACTCCTTGAATAAGGGATTCAAACATTCCTTAATATTTTGACAGCACCAGAAAATATAAGCCTATAATGGTCAGTACATTTAGAACAGTATTTGTTAAGCCCATGTATGATGTAGCATGCCTTAGGGGTATGTTACTGGGGAAAAATGTCAACGGATGAAATAAATGCATCTGTTACTCAGGGTTTGACCAGTTTTGTAGTACTATGTGTGAGTGCGTTACCATTTCAGTATGCCTATGTTTTACTGTCAAATAAGAATCTCAAGAAAACAAAGGTCCTTGAATGAACCAAGAAACTGTCAGTCACCAGTCATCTGCACTGCAGCCCATTAACTTCTGCTACTGTTCCCTTCATTATTTGCAGGCAATCTCTTTTTCGTTGGAAATATTTATAATGGCGTTATAATCACTACGTTAAATATCACTCATCACTCAGATATGTTGTGTTAAACAACATTTCAATTGATATAACTATGTAATAACATTTCCAAACATGTTTAATGTCTAATGTCATTTCACCAACCTGTTCCAGCCTCTGTGAGCCTCTGTTTGTATACTTTATGTACTGCTTTCTTTGGCCTAGTTACATGTTAATGGAATGGACATGATTGAGGAATGTGCACATTCCGTTTGTTGTTTTTACTGCTAATGCAATGTAAATGGAGCAAAATAATCTGCAGTGAGCAATGTCTCTTTACGTCTGCACCATAGAGTCAGTGTTTGGTTTGCCTTGCATGCAAAGTATCACCTAGGTAATTGATTTTGTTGGGTTCATTAGGCACAATTTGTAAATCAGATGGGCTTGGAACAAGAGTAGTTGATCAGTTAGATCGTGTTTTCGGGAATTACGTTTTCACATTCTAATCTCTGTTGCAATATGTTACCATAATGGCCATGTACATTTAGGAGATCTGCTGGGCTAAAATACTATCGCTTGTGAATCTCAGTGATTTGTTTGGATTGACTGATTGTTTGTGCTTTTGTTATGTCTCTGTGGCCAGGAACAAGTCTTTAGGCTTTATTTGAAAAACAAGTGTTACAATAATATACAACCACATATGCATACACACACATGCATGCACACACATACACGCTCACATACACATACAGTAATATAATCACATGCATACTCATGCACAGCCTGGTGCAATTGCTTTAGAAATATTTTCTTAAGTCTTTATTTTCAAGCTGCATTATTCACATACTGAGTATTTTTTGTGTCTCCCATATACCCCCCCTTTTCTCCCCAATTGTATCTGGCCAATTACCCCACTCACTGCTCCACCCCCTCTGCCAATCCGGGGAGGGCTGCAGACTACCACATGCCTCCTCCGATACATGTGGAGTCACCAGCCGCTTCTTTTCACCTGACAGTGAGGAGTTTCGCCAGGGGGACATAGCACGTGGGAGGATCATGCTATTCCCCCCAGTTCCCCCTCTCCCCTGAACAGTCACGCCAACTGACCAGATGAGGCGCTAGTGGAGCGACTAGGACACATACTACACACATCCGGCTTCCCACCCGCAGACGCAGCCAATTGTGCCTGTAGGGATGCCCAACCAAGCCGGAGGTAACACAGAAATTCGAACCGAGATCCCCATGTTGGTAGGCAATGGAATAGACTGCTGCACAACCCGGACACCCCATCCCAGATACTTTTAATCTACCATCATTTTAATCTGTTTTGCTCTTGTTCTTTTAATCTTCTTGTTCGTGTTATTTCTATTCAAAAGTAAATCTCTGTTTGCAGCCTTTTTTATTTTTTATTTTTTACCCAAAGTACATAACTAGTAGGAACTTGAAGTGGATTTTTTTTCCAATTTTTTTCCCCAATTTTTCCCCCGGTTGTACTTGGCCAATTATCCCACTCATCCGAGCCATCCCCGGTCATTGCTCCACCTCCTCTGCCAATCTGGGGAGGGCTGCAGACTATCACATGCTGCCTCCGATGCATGTGACGTTGCCAGCTGCTTCTTTTCACTTGACAATGAGGAGTTTCACCAGGGGGACGTAACACATGGGAGGATCACACTATTCCCCTCAGTTGCCCCTCCCCCCTGAACAGGTGCCCCAACCGACCAGGGGAGGCACTAGTGCAGCGACCAGGACACATACCCACATCTGGCTTCCCACTCGCAGACACGGCCAATTGTGTCTGTAGAGACGCCAGACCAAGCCAGAGGTAACACGGGGATTCGAACCAGCGATCCCCATGTTGATGGGCAACAAAATAGACCGCTACGCTACCCAGATGCCCTAGGTGGATTTAAAGAGAGAGGAATGTGTATACCAGTTATTTTGTTGAGATGTCGACAGTCACCGATAAGGTCAGTGAGCTGTTGGTCATTAGGTCAGAGCACTAGCTTGGTAATTTCTTTCCTGCAGTGATGGAAGGGAATTGAAAAACGAAAGAATCCAACCCTTAAAAAAATACTTTGAGGTTTTCCAAAGGCTCTATGTCATAGAGCCTTTGGAAAACCTCAAAGTATGAAGTGAAGCAAAGAATGAAGTGAAGCACCTGGTTCTCATAGAGTCTATGAGAACCAAGTGCTTCACTTCATTCTTTTGTTAGTTTAATTTTTTTTCTTTCATTTCACACATTGAGAAAAAAATACATGCAACATGCATCTATATAAATAAAATGTCATGGATAATATGAAAAAGTCCTGGACTTCTCTCTTTTGGGATTGTTTATTGCCCGTTCAGCCTGAACAAGTTGATTACAGCTACAAATGCATGAGGGAATAAACATGCGAACATAACATTTTTAATCACACATTTCTCCAGTACTCCACTCGCAATCAACAAACAGAGGAAAACCTCCAGAAGTCTCATATGAAAGAATAATTCAGTAAATGCGGTAAAGGAAATTTTCATGCATACAATTTAATTTCATCCACCGGCTTCATTTTGGAGATTATCGACATGAGACCACCACTAGACATTGATTTACAACAGTGTCTTATGGGGCAACTGAACACAATTCTTAAACCTGTCCTTTCAACAATAACAACAACAAAAAAAGTTTAGTTTGACTGTGCACGTGATTTCCCATGATCTATGACTTCCCAGCTGTGCTAGCCGGGTAGCTATTTGTCGAGTACTACTGCCTCATTCCTGCATGTTGCACTAAGTAGCTCAGCAATGTGGTCAACCATTGATAATAACTTTTAACTAACACTTTTGTTTTCACTTCCAAATATATGGTTTAGATAATTACATTGAATTGGTCTTGTTAAAAAGTGTCTGATATTCATGTTCTGATGCCCCATAAGACCCCGTTGTAAAGCTGAGTCAAGTGGTATACCCAATATTTCTAGAATGAAGCTGCAGAGTAGAATGATATCATAACCGATATACACTATAAAAAACATGAAATAATCCATAGAAATACGATATCTTTAAGCTCATCTATTCTGGTAATGACTAAAAAAAGCTCAAAAATGCAATGACCAGGGTCAGACTGGGACTGTAATTCATGCTGGGAGGATTAGCCACCAGCCACTGCCATAGCATCAAGACAATTTGACATCACATACCTGTGCGTATGTTCACACACAGTAGTACTGCAAAAAAAATTGATGATATACTAACATGACATCACCCAGTGATATGTGAATGTAAAGAGAATGGTACTACTATGAAAAGGATGTATGACTTCCAGTTACCATGAATGCTATTTGTCAGTAAATTGCCTTATAGTTTTTAACACCCGTATGAGCACTATAAATAAGTGAAATGATGCAACATGTCTATCATAACAGCAATTTTACACACAACAGCCTTTACACAAATAACAACCAACCAACAACTGGCAAGCTAGGTGACAATAACTCACAGAAATGCACTCCAACCAGGAGCATTACTATCTATACACTGAATATTACAATAGAAGAGAAATTCCGAATGAGTGGGGTGATAGAAAATTTATCATCTAAAATAAATCCATTAAACCGTTCATGATTCTTAATACTCATTGATTTTGATTAGAGTTAGAAAGAGGACATATATTCTTAGAAATAAATGTTACTAACCACACCGAGAAAGGCCTAGTGTCCAAAAATTGTCAGTCGTAGAGAGAGAGAGAGAGAGAGAGAGACTGATGAGTGCAACTAATCTACAAGTGTAGTCAACGAACACAGTGAAATTTAAAAATGAATTCTTGCTACTTAATCACCGGCGGTCACTTGGGGTCAAGTATGACCGTTCTTCCTCTGGGTCCTCAGGTGGGTGTAGAGGCCGATCCTGGAGCTGCATAATGGGAGGACGCCTGCGCATGGCAGCTTTTTACGTGAAGTGGCTGATGCGCCTGCAGCCACCACACAGTCCTTGGCCAGGGGGTGGCCAGAGTCCAATGGCATGGAGAACCAAGACCATTGAGGGCCAGCCCCTGTTGCAGCCTTCATCTGCCTTCACTGCCATTGTGACCTATACATCTTCTGCCAGTTCTGCCGTTGAGGTCGTTGTTGGATTGCGCTTCATCTGGACCCCCCCCCCCAACCTAGCCACCCTAGGTGACCCTACCAGGAGCCAAGCTCTGGACAGCATAGCTCTTGGGATCATTGGTAAACGCAATCATCTCCACCACAGCAAGGTGGCAATCCACCTTATAAGTACTACTTATTGAATACTTAAGTATAGATTTAAAGCTACTTGGGTTGACCATCATGATTATTATGTTATTATAGGTTCAGTAATTATCAACCATGCTGTAGCTGTAATAACTTGGGTAGTCGGGCTTATCAATTTAAAACCGCTAACCTACATTATCAAAAATGTAAAAAAAAAAAAATCAAATAATGGGGGGGGGGGGGATCAAATGGGTCAGCCCATTGTGGCTGTGGCCCACCAGGAAAACTCCCAATGCTCCTGATGGCCTCTCTTGCAAAATAATGTACATGTTATTTAAGGTCTACCATTCATGATGTTGACTATATTACAGTGTTCAGTTTCTCATTCTTTTATTCCTTTTCCATACATACTAAATCCTGTTCAGTGTCAGGAGCATCTGGAGCATAGCTCAAAATACTTGGAGTGGAAGAAGGGAGAAACTCTGGGCAGGTTGCCAATCAGCTGCAAGGCTATATGTAGTAGCTGACAAGCCCTTACTGGGAACCAGTTTAGTTGTAGATATATGATTATGAAGAGCCATCAAGGAGTCCCAGGACCTCTACAGTCTTTTGCATCATTCACAGACCTGTTAGCGGCTCAATGTAACACCTAGTGATTCAATGGCTCCTGATTCTGACCCAAATAGCTTTAATCAAGAACTAGGGTTAGGGGTGCATTATCGCATGTCACAACTTCAAAATAATATCTTGAATAAGGGACAAAAACCTTACATTTTATATATATATATATATATATATATATATATATATATATATATATATATATATATATATATATATATAGTCCAGTGAGTCAAGTAAACTCTTTAAGACAGTGCAAGCCTGTTGCATGCCACAAGCAGTCATCACCTGTCGACAGAATTTACTTGACTCACTGGATTATTTTGCTCCTTATTTGTTGAGCACTTTCTCTACTGTTGAGTGTTTCTTTTAACAACGTTTCATTTATGGACAGAAGCATTGGGACACTTGGCCATTTTACCTACCGGAGCTTTTAAGACATCCCATTCTAAATCCATAGGCATTAAAATTGAGTTGCCCCCCCCCCCTTGCAGCTATAACAGCTTCCAATTCCTGGAAGGCTTTCTGCAAGATTTTGGAGTGTGTCTCTGGGAATTTTTGCCCATTTAGCCAGAAAAGCATTTGTGGGGTCAGGCACTGATGTTGGACACGAAGACCTGGCTCACAATCTTTGTTCTAATTCATTCCAAAGGTGTTCGATGGGGTTGAGGTCAGAACTCTGTGCGGGCCAGTCAAGTTCTTCCACACCAAACTCACCCAGCCATGTCTTAATGGACCTTGCTTTGTGCACTGGGGCACAGTCATGCTAGAACAAAATAGGGCCCTCCCCAAACTGTTCCCACAAAGTTGGAAGCATGGAATTGTCCAAAATGTCTTGGTATGCTGAAGCATTAAGATTTCCCTTCACTGGAACTAAGGGGCCAAGCCCAACCCCTGAAAAACAACCCCATACCATTATCCCTCCTCCACCAAACTTTACAGTTGGCAATGCACTCAGGCAGGTAATGTTCTCCTGACATCCGCCAAACCCAGACTCGTCCATCAGACTGCCAGACAGAGACACGTGATTCGTCACTCCACAGAACATGTTTCCACTGCTCCAGAGTCCAGTGGCAGTGTGCTTTACACCACTCCATCCCACACTTGGCATTGTGCTTGGTGATGTAAGGCCTGCATGCAGCTGGTCAGCCATGGAAACCCATTCCATGAAGCTCCCGGTGCACAGTTTTTGTGCTGATGTTAATGCCAGAGGAAGTTTGGAACTGCAGCTATTGAGTCAACAGAGCGTTGGCGACTTCTACGCACTATGCACCTCAGCACTCATTGACCCCGCTGTGTGGCTTTATGTGGTGTGCTACTTCATGGCTGAGTTGCTGTTGTTCCTAAACGCTTCCACTTTTCAGTAATACCACTTACAGTTAAATGTGGAATATCTAGCAGGGAAGAAATTTCACGAACTGATTTATTGCAAAGGTGGCATCCTATGACAGTACCATGCTTGAATTCACTGAGCTCTTCAGAACGACCCGTTCTTTCACAAATGTTTTGTAAATACAGACTGCATGGCTAGCTGCTTAATTTAATACACCCCGTGGGGCAATGGGTCTGAATGAAACACCTGAATCAATGATTAAGCGGTGTGTCCCAATACTTTTGTCAATGTGCGTGTGTGTGTGTGTGTGTGTGTGTGTGTGTGTGTGTGTGTGTGTGTGTGTGTGTGTGTGTGTGTATCTGCTCATTTGTTGAGCACTTTTATCAACACCATTGACGGTTTCCAAAAAAAAACCACCATATATATATATTAAATGATTAAAGCTATTTGGGTCATATATATATTAAGCTAGATGTAGGGAAAAAAACTTTGATACGGGTTGTTTTCCTATATCTATCTTAATATTCTGCTGCTCATTTATTTTGCACTTTTATCAATTTGATCATGCATAAAGACAAATATCATAGTTTATATCAGCATAAAAAATAGAAACGAGTAAAGTAATTAGCAAAGTTGGTTTAAATGCCTGTCTCACCTGAATGGACAAATCCAGATATCACTTGGAAGCCACCTCTTATGTAGAAGATTTGGATATCTTGTGGATACTTGATTTTGATCAGATCTGTGGCAAGACTTGTACCACGAGAGGGTTTTACAGATGGAGGGTGGACATGGGTTAACAAAACACAGGGTTTTTATTTACAAATCTATTTACAAGTTTTACAAGTCTCTGAGTCTGCATGCTGCATGGACCAGTGCTTGGCGGTGCTGGAGCCTCTCGCCTTGGCGCGCTCTGTTCCTCTGTGCATTGTTTTCTCTGGTTCACCTGTGTTTCACATCTGTGAGTGTCAAAAGGACCCAGCTTCACTGCAGTATAGAACGAACAGGTTGTTAGTTTGACACAGGTGATCACTAATCAGCCTCCCTATCGCGTCTGCTCTTCCACAACCCATGGCCCTCTCCACTTGCAGCCGAGGTTAAACCACACCCAACTACCACAAGATCATTCTCAGTAACTGCACTAAAGAGGCAACTGCTGCAGGGTTTGATTCAACCATACTGGACACACTTGGTATGAAAGTGACTTTAGTTTACTTAACCTTGTTTTCATGGATACTGATTGCATTGTCCTATGCCATAGGAGTACCATATAAGAATTCTAAGATTAATTTACATTTACATTTTGTTGTCTAATCCTACATTTTCAGTGTAGGAGAGACGAGTGAAATGCACATTTTTGGTGCGTTTGTAACATTCGACTAGGATTTCAAGTAGAATGCGGAGGGACTTGAACTATGAAAACAGATTCAGTTTTTGATTTAATCTGTGCTTTTAACATCATATAATGTAATTTATAATTTTTAATCATTATGATGTGCTGTAACCTTTCTACCAATTATCCATTTGTTTATATATGGTGGCATGTATATCATTTTCCATATTTTAAGAGACTCCGTGTAGAAACGTTCTGAGATGTTATTAAGTCTAATTTGTATTTTTGATATGTTTGTAATCTGTTTTACATTCGACTACAATTTCAGGTCATGTGTGGATGGACTTCAAATTTGAAAGCAGAATCAGTTTTGGATTTATCTGTCCCTTTAACAATATTATATAACGTAAAATATAATTGCGAATCATTAGGATGTTCTGTAACCTACCAATTACACATTTGTTAATATACATTGTTATGTATATAATGTTCCATATTTTAAGAGGTTCGCTATAGCAATATATTGAGATTGTATCACATAATCTGCACTCACACCCAACATGATTATTAATACTTGATTATTATCATTGTATAATACATGATTAGTAATACCATGAAACACGCGGACTGACTTATTTTTCCTGATTTAATTCTGTCAGATACTCTTGCCCACTTAGCTGTGCAGGTTAATTTTCTAATCTTCTCATTCTCTGCCTTCGATGCAACTTAAAAGGAGCATGATTACAAACTTGAATGCTCATTTCCTCCGAGGTGCAAAAGGTGAAAAAGCATGAAACACATGTTGGTGGTGGCTATTTATATGCAAGGTTATTAGAACGTGATACAAATTAACCAGGCGTCGTTCTGGATTATATTAAAGAGACAAGCTGCTATGATGGGGCTTTGCTACGTCCATACAATTTTCTACGAGCGGGCAGAGCAGAGTGGAAATGCTTAGCACTGTGGGATGAGTACAATATACGGAGGTCATGCCTCACAGGACCAGGAGCTTCATAATGGCTGACCCTGGAATCTATGGACACCACAGTAATCCAAATGGTTAGAGGCATCAGGGACTCACAGTACACTGCACACCATTGAGTGCAATACAAGAAAAATCATCATCCACATCTTGCTAGCAACATGCTTACAAAGGTTCTTGCTCCCCTAATGACATCACCCAGCAAATACCTGTTAGCTGATGTAAAACAACAGTTGTACAATTGATAACTGCAGCACCGGTGGTGTTACGCTGATTAGTGTGATATACTGTATTGTGAAGTTTGCTTGTAATTTGCTGCTGATGGACATTAGACATAAAGTTTAACTGTGGACAGTTTTACATTGCTGATATATGAGTGTCCATCTTCTGATTGGCTTCTCCACACCATAAATGTTTATACAAGAGAAATAGTCACCCTCAGAGAGGGCTGTGCACAGATGATAAAAAAAAAAGTAAAAAAAAATATTGGCTCTACCAGAGCACAATGACTCAGTTTTGTGGAATCAGTGCAGATGTTTGTGACATGAATCATGATACTGAAGAATCCTTTTGGGCTTTTTACTCAGATAATGTCATAACCAATGTGTACAGCCAAAAGACCAGCCTGATCTGATGCATATGACTTGTGACATAAGAGCAAAGACATTTACAGCTAATTAAAACGAGAACTATTTTTGTGGAGAGGTTCAATTACTTTTTTTACTACAACTTTTAAAATTGCTCCATGTCTCTAATTTTAGTGGATGACCTCATTCTGTATTCATATTACTCTTACTTTTTTTTCCCCCTTGTCTGGTTGCCATGCATCTATCTGTCTGACACAGTGGAAACAAAATATTAAGGCCAGATTATGTAAAGCAGAAATAACCTCCTTTGCAGGACTTTGCTTCAATGAAAATTAACTATTAAACTCTACACCTGGCTGTAAATTTTAATAATTTAGGATTGGTCACAATCTAAATATACACTGCAACTGTTGCATCCACCCATTTCTGCTTTCCTTTTTTCCCGGTTCCATTTTGATCAATTATGAAGCCCTTACATCAGGGCTGCTGCTGCTGGCCATTTGGGTGCCCTAAGCATAATTGCTTTAGTGTACCCCCCCAAAAAAAAAAGAAAAGAAAAGAAAAAACACAGAGAAAACATCTTAGTATAAATATATTAATGAAACAATTATGTATATGTGTCATTATTAAAACCATAGCAAAACTTTATATTTTACATTTACATTCATACTAGAAATGAAAACAAGATTAATAGGCTACAACTTAACCAAGACCTTAAATGCCTTGATCTAGATAAAAAATAAACAATCTGTGATAGATCAATTTAATACACATGCAAACCTATATAAAAAAATGTTATGAAAAGACACGGAAACCAAATGTGCAATTGCATTCAGCAACAACTGCTATGTACACGGATGAATAGCTCTACTAGAGCAGAAGCTTCTGTGCTACTCTACTACTACTGCAAAAACGAGAGTAACAGTACATTTGTGCATACTACTAGGTTTACAGGATGTAATTGTTGTGGCATGCTACTTGGATACGTCTCTAGTGAGAGCTCATATATTTTTAAAGCCCACAAAGCAGCACTGTATAGGTGCTGTAACCTAAAAATGGATTGTGAAATGATGCAGATAGAATCCAGCTATGAAATGAAAGGCCAGTTTATCATACAGCTGCATTAATAATGTTACTCTTCTTACCGCATCAGCTGGTTCATCACCAGGCACAGAGTGGTAGCCTAGGGTGACCACACTTGGAAGTGCCCCCTCCTTCCACTTTACATGTAAAAAAAGTGAAATTACTATGGGATAAAGACCATAGATTTATGTGAGTTTATAGCTGAAGTACAGGCTCAACACGCATGCTACAGAAAAATGTAAACCCCCCCCCAAAAAAAACTTACTCCATAGATAGACATGGGCCTACAAATGCCATACTAGCCCTTACACTGATGGAGAAAAGATAGATAGTTTTATTAGCTATGTATGTGTACTGTGTATATCTTGCATTGTGCATCCGAGTGGTGTAGCGGTCTGTTCTGTTGCCTACCAACATGGGAATCGCCAGTTCGAATCCCCGTGTTGCGTCCGGCTTGGTCGGGCATCCCTACAGACACAACTGTAGTATACTGACTTCCGGTTTCTACTGCAGCAGTCATACCAGTTTCCTGTTTGGCCGGCACGGTGGCACAGTGGTTAGCGTGGTCACCTCACAGCAAGAAGGTCCTGGGTTCAAACCCTGGGGTAGTCCAACCTTGGGGTTTTGTCCTGGGTCATCCTCTGTGTGGAGTTTGTATGTTCTCCCCGTGTCTGCATGGGTTTCCTCCGGGGGCTTCAGTTTTCTCCCACAGTCCAAAGACATGTAGGTCAGGTGAATCGGCCGTACTAAATTGTCCCTAGGTGTGAATATGTGTGTGTGTGTGTGTCGGCCCTGTGTGATGGCCTGGCGGCCTGTCCAGGGTGTCTCCTCGCCTGCCGCCCAATGACTGCTGGGATAGGCTCCAGCGACTCTGAGAGCAGGATAAGCAGTTTGGATAATAGATATCTTGTATTTCCTATAATTGTCTAATGGTGCCTATTGTAGTTGTGCTTCATTTTGAATTTAAATAACTTATCATTATGATTTTTATGATTATTATGATGATCATTAGGCTGTTGTGCCCCCTCTGGCACTTGGTGCCCTACACACAGCGCGTGATGCATGTGTAAGTGGCAGAAATACTGCCTTACATTCCTCTTCTGTCAACCTAAACATCTATTTGAACATGAGGCATAGTTTAGCATTATCCTTAGACATGTAGTGTTCTTAAAAACAGTAGACTTAAGTCAGTTCGTTTTTGAAACATCAGAATGTTATTTGTTGTTATGAAATCAATTTCCAATTCAATTAACCTGCATCTTGCATAAAAAAGCTTTAAAAAAAACAACTACAACTTGTAGAGTAGATGCTCTGTTACACATTATGATGTCCTCCATCCCAGTATTATAGCTTTGTGCGATACCTATTAACTACGTCTACAACTACTACTACTACTACTACTTTTGGCTACTCCTCTTAGGGGTCGCCACAGTAGATCATCCATTTACATCTCTTGTCCTCTGCATCTTCCTCTGTCATACCAGCCACCTGTATGTCCTCCTCACCACATCCATAAACCTCCTCTTTGGCCTTCCTCTTTTCCTTTTACCCTGGAAGCTCCATATTCAGCATCCCTCTCCCAATATACCCAGCATCTCTCCTCCGCACATGTCCAAACATCTCAATCTAGCCTCTCTTGCTTTGTCTTCAAACCATCCAACCTGGTCTGTCCCTCCAATATACTCATTCCTTATCCTGTCCTTCTTCGTCACTCCCAATGAAAATCTTAACATCTTCAGCTCTGCCACTTCCAGCTCCGCCTCCTGTCTTTTCGTCAGTGCAACCATCTTCAAATCATACAACATAGCTGGTCTCAGTACCATGTTGTAAATCTTCCCTTTAATCCTTGCCAGTACCCTTCTGTTGCAAATCACTCCTGACACTCTTCTCCGCCCACTCCACCCTGCCTGCACTCTCTTCTTCACCTTTCTTCTGCACTCCCCATTACATTGAACAGTTGACCCCAAATATTTAAACTCGTACACTTTTGTCACCTCTACTCCTTGCATCCTCACCATTACGCTGTCCCCCCTCTCGCTTACACATATATATTCCGTCTTGCTCCTACTGATTTTCATTCCCCTTCTCTCCAGTGCATACCTCCACCTCTCCAGGCTTTCCTCAACCTGCACCCTACTCTCACTACAGATCACAATGTCACCCGCAGACATCATAAGCCACAGAGATTCCTGCCTGACCTTGTCCATCAACCTGTCCATCACTATTGCAAACAAGAAAGGGCTCAGAGCCGATCCTTGATGTAATCCCACTTCCACCTTGAACTCATCTGTCATTCCAACCGCACACCTCACCACTGTCACACTGCCCTCATACATATCCTGCACCACTCCTACATACTTCTCTGCCACTCCTGACTTCCTCACAATACCTCACCTCCTCTCTCGGCACCCTGTCATATACCTTCTCTAAATCTACAAAGACACAATGTAACTCTTTCTGACCTTCTCTATACTTCTCCATCAACATTCTCAAAGCAAACATTGCATCTGTAGTGGTCTTTCATAGCATGAAACCATACCGCTGCTCGCTAATCATCTATTATATCTACAGATCATCAAAATACACAGCTTACTTGGGTAAGGTGGAGAATGTCAGTTCCCAAATCCAGCCTGGACCTTGCATTCTTTCCATTCCCCATATTAATTCTACCTCTTTTACCCAGTTTAAACGAATTATGATTTCAGGGTTAGATAGTACAATCTCCAATATGAACTCCTCCTGTATCTTAGACATCTTTCCCACTAAGCTGCTCAAGGAGGTATTTTCAACTGTTAGCCCCGTTATTCTTCAAATTCTTAATAATTCTCTGGCCTCTGTTTCTTTTCCAGACAGTTTTAAGCATGTCATTGTTCACCCGTTGCTGAAGAAACCTAAGTTAGATACCCTGTCCTTAAGTAACTATGGACCAACCTCCAAAGTTTATTTTTTATCCAAGGTTCTGGAGAAAGTAATTTAATCTCAATTGATTTATTTTATGAACACTAACAGTGTTTTTAACATTTCCAGTCTGGTTTTAGTGCCCTTTATGGTACCAAGGCAGCTCTAGTTAATGTTACTAATGACCTGCTGCTGACTGCAGACAGAGGTGACTGCTCAATTTTAGTTCTTTTAGACTTAAGTGCTGCCTTTGGCACAGTCAATCAAAACATCCTCTTAACATCGCTTAAATACTTGGGTTGCCATCAAGGGTTTGGCTTTTAGTTTATTACGCTCTGACCTCTCCAACAGAATTTTTTCTTTGGTTCTGGGTAACTCTACCTCCTTTATGGTTCAGTTGAGGTGTGGTGTCCCTCAAGGCTCAGTTCTTGGCCCCCTTCTATTTTGTATATACATGCTGCCCGTTGGCTAGGTCATTCAAAATCATGATGTGTGTTACCATTTTTATGTTGATGACACTCAGTTATACATGCCACTAAAACCCACAGATTCTAGAAGCCAAGCAAATCTCACAACTTGCCTCTCTGACATTAAATCCTGGATGTCTGAAAAGTTTGTCAATTTTAATGATGATAAGTCTGAGGTCATTTTTTTCGGTCTCCCAAATTCCATCAGCCCTTTCGGTACTAATCTTGGTGGTCTGTCAAATAGTCTTAAGCAGGCTGCTAGGAATCTGGGGTTAATATTTGATGGTAACCTTGATTGTGATAATCAAATCAAAAGTGTTGTTCAGTCACACTTTCTCCAGCTCAAGTAATCTCTAAAATTAGGTCATTTTTATCAATTGCTGATCTGCAAAAAGTTGTGCATGCTTTTATCTAGTCTTGGCTTGATTATTGCAACACACTTTACTCACCATTTGCCATCTGCAGTTGGTACAAATCGCTGCTGCTTGGCTTACTACCAGGACAAAAAGGTATGACCACATCACTCCTGTGATTGCCTCCCTATACTGGCTCCGTTATATTTCGGCTTGATTTTGGAATTGTATTGCTCACTTTTAAGGCCTTAAATGGTCTTGCTACTATTTGCATTTCCAATTTATTAACCTGGTATATGCCCTCTTGACCATTACAGTCCATAGATTGAGCCCTGCTAGTTATTCCCAGGTCTGAGTTTATCACAAAAGGTGATTGGGCTTTTGCTCTTAGAGCCCCCACACTATTGAACTCCCTATTCAACTAAGACAAACCAAGTCTATAGCTTCTTTTAAATTTCGTCTTAGAACATTTATTTTTATGAAAGCTTTTACAAATGTTTTATTTATTTATTTATACTGTTTTTATTTTTACTCTCACTTGTTTTTCTAACTGTTGTAACAAATTGCTTTCTTCCATTTTGCTCTTATTATATGGTTTTGTTAGTGGTTTTTATGTTATTCTCTTACAATATTTTTTGTCATTTTTAACAGTTTTATCCTGTTCTGTGAAACACTTTGTAACCTTGTTTATAAATGTGGTATATAAATAAAGTTTATGATTATTTTATTATTATTATTATTTCTTTAATGATTTTGCCTAATTAATGGCCCATTATCTCCACTGACTTTGGCTGTCTTCTTATAACTGGTGTAAAAACTCAAAAAGTGAGTCCTGGAAAGCTGAGCACAAAGGGCAAAAAAAAGAAAATTCAGATACACAATGACATCTACAGAGAGAGGCTTCACATCACCAATTTAGAACTCTAGAAGCTCTAGACAATCCTACTTGTCTAACGTCATTAACAACAATATTAATAATGCACAGGCATTGCTTGCAACTGTTTATAGGCTGACCAACCTCCCAGCACCAATGAACCGTGACCTCCTCTCCACCTGTAAATGTAATTAATTTGCTACCTTTTTTACTGGGGGAAAAAATAAATTATATGAACTAAGCAAGCTTTCAAAAACTCCATGTCCATGAGGAGTAAAAAAAAACTGTTCCTCAACTATCAAATAGCAATCTGGTACACTTGACACAGTTTAAAGCTATAAAGCTATTGACTGCAGATCTCTTGAAGAAATTTTTTAGCATCTTAAGCCATCAATCTTCTGCCTTGATGCTCTGCCAATAAACATTAAAAAAAGTTTTTAACTGTTTGGCAACATTTTTTTATTGAAATTAATTAATAGTTCTCTCCTATCAGGTTTTTTTCTGAGGCATTGAAAACTGCATTCATCAAGCCACTACTAAAAGGACACCCTAGATGTGTCTGTAATTAGCAACTACAGACCTAAATCCAATCTGTCTTTCATCAGTAAAATCATTGAAAACGCTGTCTACCAGCAATTTAGCAACTTCTTAACAGCTAATGATTGCATTGACAACCTCCAGTCTGGATTTCGGCCTCACCACAGTACTGGGACACCTCTTATTAAGGTTTTAAGTGACATTTGTTTGCAAACTGATTCTTACAAAATTTAAATCCTAGTTCTGCTGGATTTAAGTACTGCTTTTGACACTGTTGTTCATGCAATACTACTGGACAGACTAAACAAAACTGGGTTTGACTTTTCAGCACAGCCCTAAATTGGTTCAAGTCCTGTCTTCAAGACAGCGACTTCACTTGGTTTGGAGTACCCCAAGGTTCAATCCTTGTTCCCCCCTCTTTAAAACTTTACATACTGCTATTAGGTCAAATTATTCAAAATAATACAATTACTTATCATAACTATGCAAGACAACACCTGGTTTTACCTAGCTCTTTCAATGAGAGACTATGGTCCCATAAATTCACTTCATCACTGCATAGAACAAATCATTGGCTTGCTGTGCCGGAATTTCCTTCAACCAAATAAAGACAAAACTGAGATAATTGATGACTAAATCAGCCCATTATCATTTTAAAAATGAAGCAAGACTCTGCCACACATTTATTCCCGATTCATAATGCTGCTGCTGGAGTCCTACCAAAGAAAGCTGAACACAGTACACCAATTACCATGTCTCTGTACCAGCTTCCTGTGTTTCATAGTGTAGACTTTGAAATACTTCTGCTCATTTACATATCTCTCAGTGGTTTAGGACCAAAATACATCTCTTCCTTGCTTTTACCATATTAACCTTCTCAACCCTTCAGATCATCTAGGAATGGTTTGCCAACTTTTCCCAGAGTAAAAACAAAACATGGTGAAGCAGCATTTAGTTACTGTGCTGCACATCGCTGGAAAAAAACGTGCAGAAAATATCAGATTTATTTGATTGTTCCACCAGTTATGCTTAATTTTTTAATTATTTTTTCTTTTAATATTATTATTGGTATTTTATCTCCTTATGTTCTGTATTTCGTATTTAATGTCTTTTTATGCCTTTATGAAAATTACTTGGAATTGCCTTTCATGTATGAAGTGTGCTGTATTGGTAAATAAACTTGACTTGCCTTTTGATGATCAGTTGTTTAATGTTTATTTTTTTCATACATTGAAATGCAATATGACAACAAGCATGCAGCGTTGGGACTTGGGGACAGCAAAATAACAACAAAAGGCAATTGCAGACTCAGTTGTGGTCCTTCAGTTGAGAAGTTGGCAGGCAGGCAGGAAAACTTCACTGATTCTTTTAACAGCACGTTCTGTAGTATCATTACAAGGAAAAGACATCTTGAAATTGTTGGAAAACATTTAGTGGCAAATCCCAAACACATGATCTCTGGCCTTACTTGATCTTGGCCGGCATGACGTTTGATGTTAGGGCAGTGCTGATAAAATACTACGTGAGAGGCTATTAAGTATGCATTTATCAGTTATATTTCATTGTCTTGCTTCTTGTATCAAGCAATTGGTCAGCGTGTTTGATTAGTTTGCATGCAGTACCTTTTAGTTAAATCCCAAAACAAACACCTTACAAAATGGATAATTTCCCATTAGTATTAATTTACATTTATCTTTGCTGTACTCCCATTCTTTTTCTTTTCATGTCTTCTCTCGCTCCCCCCCCCCCCCCACACACACACACACATGCAGCACCTCCTTTGCAGGAAATTTAATGGTCTCATGAACATCAGCCGGGGTCATGCTTGGGTCACAGCCAATTTATCTTAGCAAGGCACAGTGAGGGGGTTGTATATGAAAAGCATCTTTACATTAGCTGGGAGTCATAACTGACCAGCTACTTTGTGTTTATGGAATAGTATAGTGACAAGGAAATGCACGTGGAGGCAAATTTGCTCTCTAGATATTATTGTCACTTGTACTATGTTGTCCATTGTACTCGGCCTATAAAGTTAACTATTAAATTCCCAATCATCCTAAAGAATAAATCTACAAGAAAGTAATGACTATTTTGGTTACTTTGACTTCCAAAATTACCAATATCACATTTGCTGACAGATGGAAAGCAGGAGAAATGGTAGACTGAAGACAGGCCGACACAGACAGTGAGATAGATATATAGATAGATAGATGTAGATTGCTATGGTCATGTACCAAACTCTGCCTTATTTTGTCTTCTGTTAATTCTGATGTTACTGTGTACATATTTGAGGCAGTCTTTTCTGGCCGTGTGTCTTTTTCTGTTTATTGCATTAAAAAAGATCCAAGTGCCTGTTTACCATTTGACTCTGGGAGTTGGGCATCATTTTCCGAAGAAGCTATTTGCTCCCTCTAAATTATGGTACACTTGTAAGGCGCTGTAGTGAGACCTGTCACTTCCTATTCCATCTTGCCATGGTTTATCAGCTGCTGGTTAAACTTAGGCTCACGCTGTATCTTCATTTGATTTGCTCTGCTTTCATTTGCAGCAAGCTTCACTGATCGTATAGTGCAAATTCTCTAGTCTGAAAATGGTGTTGTGTTGGCATTTTTATTTATTTATTTATTTATTTTGCATTTACAGTACCCTTTTTCTCACTTGACAAGCAACTCTATTGTTTATTCCTCTATCTTTACAGTTGGCATTCTCCGTCTGCTGGCCAATCTTATTTGGAGTTGGACAAAGGCCAACGGCAGATAGTTGCAGGGAATGAAATTACATTAATTAAGTTCCGGTAACCTAATACGTTGAAACACAATACGGTGAAATCAACCGTTGGCATTTCCAGTATGTGCAGAGACTCCTGGCGCAAGTGGGTAGACCTCTGGATATTGCATAGAAGAATTCCAGGAATCATCCCCTGTGGAAAGAGTTGAGGCCTTTGTGGCTCTGCGGTGACACAGAACTCACCACAAGGCAAGCTTTCGACTATCCACTGGTCTTGTAATGACTTCTCAAGTCTATTCACAGTTCTGAATGCATTCCCATCTGTGAAATGCCAAACAAATTAAAACTTACACACACCAATTGGATTCAGTCATACTCCTCATTATGGCCATTAGAAGCCAATGAGCTATTGCAAATATTTTATTGCCAAATTTAATGAAGCTGCAGTTCTCCATTTGGATTTTCAAGATATTTGCATATGCCAGCTCCATCCAACCGATTGAAGCGAAGCTATTGCACAGGCCTTGATCTACTTTTTTACGATATAAGCCAGGTGGAGATAAGAAGCCCTAGTCCTGCAGTGTGCCCAAATCAAACATGACGTTAGGTTATAGCCTCTCTCTGAAGTTTCTGTCAAGTAGGTCGACCAGCTGGGATGATAATCACCAATGACAAAATCTGCAGTGTTGCGTCGAGGAGGTTTTAGAGAACATTTTTTTATTCACACAATTCAGTTCCAATGTTCCATTTTCAGCATGCCTAATTAAGTAGATATTTAATACACTTGTATATACTGGGTTACTTTGTGGGATGAGTTGCCCAAAGGTTGTGTGTTATCGTACCTTCTGACATATTTTGTCTGTTAGGTCGAATGGCGTCATTTGTGTGCTTCTTTTTTGAATGTAGTCAGGTAATGATGCGTACTCAAAATGAATTAGTTATTCATCTGAATTTTCTATCCAGTGCTTCAGTAGATGGTATATCGTTGACTTAAACAACGGCGAATGTGCCTTGGCCCGTCCCCAGCACTGTTCCAATTGGGATGCTACACTACTGCCATCTAGTGCAGGATAACAGGGACAGTACTATTAATAAGGCACACCAAGGGGCAATTTGTATGCAGTGTAAAAAAGATAAGCCATGTAGCCAGTTGGAGTCGCCACACTGATCGGGTAATTCTGGATGTGCAATGTGAAGGACAAATGCTTAATTGTAAAGTGGAGCTGGTCATCAGCCAGCAATACAAGACTCCCTGACACCCTGAAAAAAAAAACCCTTGGCAGCACAGGTTGCTAAATGTTAACCAAAAAAAATTTAATTTCAGGCTTGCATATTAAAGTAAAGTGACTTCCCTCTTGGATTACACTCAGGTTGATTACTGTAAAAAAAAAAGCACTGCACAGATACTGTAATACTGTAAATGTACAGACTGCATGCTATGCCGCTCTGCACATTCTGATTGTAACTTTACAGTAAAGCATAACATCACAGTAAAATCCTTTAAATCCGAACATTTACAGACCTTAACATTTACACAAACTGATTAATTTTAAGTGAATAATAATATATTCGTAGAACATACGAAAAGACGGGAGGCGGAGCTGGAGGTGGCAGAGTTGAAGATGCTATGATTTTTATTGGGAGTGATGAAGAAGGACAGGATTAGGAATAAGTATATTAGAGGGACCGCTCAGGTTGGACGGTTTGGAGACAAAGCAAGAGAGGCAAGATTGAGATGGTTTGGACATGTGTGGAGGACAGATGCTGGGTATATTGGGAGAAGGATGCTGAATATGGAGCTGCCAGGGAAGAGGAGAAGAGGAAGGCCAAAGAGGAGGTTTATGGATGTGGTGAGGGAGGACATGCAGGTGGCTGGTGTGACAGAGGAAGACGCAGAGGACAGGAAGAGATGGAAACAGATGATCCGATGTGGCGACCCCTAATGGGAGCAGTCGAAAGTAATAGTAGTAGTAGAAGTAGTAGAATATATTCGTGTACAATACAATAATATGTTAGTCTTCTAACCACTTAAAACCATTTAAGAATTTAAAATACCATGTTGGAAATTAAATTAGGATTTTATAACTGTAAAAATATTGTAACGACCATAAATGACTAGGCTCGCTAGCCCTTGGCTAATGGGTCGGACCCTTTAGTCGACTGGCTAATGTAGTCGCCCATGGTGCGGGAGACCCGGGTTCGCGTCCCGGCTACGGCGGTTCCCAGCTTCACCCCGAATTTGCTACATTGGTGTCAGAAGTGGGATGGTGAGATCGGATGCGCGTGTGCCCAGAGGCGTGAGGGAGCTGATATGCCGAAGCACGGGGACGCGCTTCCAGAAGGAGGGGGGTAGTGTAACGACCACGAATGACTGGACTCGTTAGCTCGGACCCTTTAGTTGAGTGGTTAACGTAGTCGCCCGTGGAGCGGGAGACTCGAATTCGCGTCCTGGCTGCGGTGGTTCCCGGCTGCCCCCCAAATTCGCTGTACAATATGTCCACTCGTGCACTAGGTAGGGGGGCTAGTACAACCGGGGTTCTGCTTTTGGCCACTGAGCAGCTCCACAGCAGCAGGTGGGGTTAAATGTCCCTTTGAAAACAAGTAATGAGAAGAGAAAGTGATTTCTGTTAACCAACCCTCCATATATTGCTTCATCTGGATGGGGGTCTTGAACCTGCAACTTTCTAAGCACATTCTTCATGTTTTGACCATGGAGTTCTCTTTTCCCCAATCCTCAGTCAAATAAACTGTCAGAGATGGTAAAGTCCTATAATCAATCATTCATATAAAGTAAATGCATTGTGTTGGATTCATTTACCCCAATGACCTGTGTCAAGCTACCTTGCGGTGATTTAGTCACCTGTGTGCAGAATTAAACCTGTTAAAATGTGAAACCGTGTCTAACAAATTGAATGAAACCTCAGGTCTATGTATTAACCTTAAGGTTGACATCTCTATAACTTACGCAGTACTTGGCAATGTTGTCTGTACACCATAGCCCGCTATAACAACCTGGATTACTTCCGCCTCCATTGGCATCCGCGGCTGGTACATGTAAGTGTAACAGTGTAACGACCATGGATGTGTAGACACGCTAACCTCTGGCTAACGGAGTCAGACCCTTTAGTTGACTGGTTAGCGCAGTCGCCCGTGGTGAAGGGAACCCAGGTTCGATTCCCCGCTGCCCCCTGAATTCTCACTACATTGGTGGCGACTGTGCTAACCAGTCAACTAAAGTGTAACTATCACGAGTGACTAGACTCGCTAGCCCTTGGTTAACGGGTCGGAACCTTTAGTCGGCCGGTTAACATAGTCGCCCATGGTGCAAGAGACCCGGGTTCACATCCTGGTTGCGGCGGTTCCTGGCTGCCCTCAGAACTCACTACAAAATGGTCTGACCCGTTAGCCAAGGGTTATCTGTGGTCGTTAACACTGTTACACTACCCCGCTCCTTTGGGAAGTGTGTCCCCGCACTTCAGCATACTAGCTCCCTCATACCTCTGAGCACGTATGCATCCCGCCGCTGCCACCAAAGTAGCGAGAATTCAGGGACCTGGGTTCCCCGTAGCACAGGCGACTGCGCTAACCAGTCAACTAAAGGGTCCTACACATCCGTGGTCGTTAGTCACACTGTTACATAGGCAAAGTAGAACACCTTTATTGGCAGGAGAATGTCGATTTCTCTATCAAAATGGTTTGATTTGAAGCAGTTGTAGTTTCAACAGATTACACAGACCACTAGCACTTACTGGACATGCAGATTACTAGTGGCAAAAAGGGAAGTCATCAAGTCAGATCTGTAACTTTGGGATAAGGATTGGCTCTAAGGGTGGGGTCTGAAGAGGGGCTAGGCCTGTGCCGCGGCTGCGCACTGCAGTCAGGGGTACTTGGGCCTCCCTCCACCATCGGAAAGTGCAGTGTGCGGCCCGTCTCGAGATCTGCGTGTCCACTAAGTGCTAGTGGTCTGTCTAGTCTCTTGAAATTATAACCACTTCAATGCAAATCATTTTGACAGAGAAATCGACGTTTTCCTGCCAACAGAGGCGTTCTACGTTGCCTACATGTACCAGCTGCTGACGTCAGCGGAGGCGGAAGTAAGCCGGGTGGTTATAGCGTGCTACGACGATGCAGACGACGTTGACAAGTATTGCGTAGGTTATAGAGACGTCAACTCTAAGATTAAACGTGGATCCGGTGTTGAAAATAGGTGAAATTTCCCCAAGTTCCCGAAGTTTTCTCCATTTGGAGACTATGACTCTGACTGTGGTTCGCTGGAGTCCCAGAGCTTAAGAGATGGCTTTGTTACCCTTTCCAGTCTGATATATCTCAACAGCTTTTTTATTTCTCACCCCTTCTGGAGTTTCTTTTGATGGCAGCATAGTGCGCTGCTTGTTGAGACCTTGTGGTCTACTTCACATTGATGGTAAGGACCATAAAAGTCGTGTTAAGATTCAACCGGTCTGGCAGTAATCAAGCCTGGGTGTCTTTAATTGAATCCAATGATCAATTAAATTTGGTTGATTGTTTGATTGAATAACTAAGGGGCAATTACTTTTTCAGACAGGGCAAATTGGTATTGGATAACTTTGTTTCCTTAAATTAAATGATCATTTAAAAAATGAACGTTGGGTTTACCCAGGTTCTCTTGGTCTTAAATTACATTGTATGTGATGATCTTAAACAATTAAGTTCGACAAATATGCAAGAATAGAGGACATAAGAAAGGGGATAATACTTTTTTCTTTTTTCACAGCGCTGTATTGATCAGCCAAAACATTAAAACCACTGACAGGTGAGTGAATAACATTGATTATCTCATTACAATGGCACCTGTCAAGAGGTGGGCTATATTAATAGGCAGCAGGTGAACAGTTAGTTCTTTTTCTTTTTTAATAATATATTTATTAGTTTTAATTCATACAACAAGTAGGAGATGGGTTCATTATGAAATCCATAGGAAAAACGACAAAGTACAGAAGACTTAACTAACCAATAAAAACAAACTGCTGAAAAACACAGAGCACCAGCTCAGCTTCATACACGCAATCCCGGGGGCATCCGGGTAGTGTAACTAACGGTCTATTCCATTGCTTACCAACATGGGGATCGTCGGTTCGAATCCCCATGTTACCTCTGGCTTGGTTGGGCGTTCCTACAGACACAACTGGCCGTGTCTGCGGGTGGGAAGCCGGATGTGGGTGTATATCCTGGTCGCTGTACTAGCGCCTCATCTGGTTGGTCGGGGCACCTGTTCCGGAGGGAGGGGGAACTGGGGGGAATAGCATGATCCTTCCACGCGCTCCGTTCCCCTGGTGAAACTCCTCACTGTCAGGTGAAAAGAAGCGGCTGGCGACTCCACATGTATTGGAGGAGGCATGTGGTAGTCTGCAGGCCTCCCCGGATCAGCAGAGGGGGTGAAGCGATAACCGGGACAGCTCGGAAGAGTGGGGTAATTGGCTGGGTACAATTGGTGAGAAAAAGGGGGGGGGGATACACAGAATACCATCTGTTAGAATGATAACGTGCAGTAAGGACAATCAAGAAAATCTCTGCAGCATGTTTTTTTAAACAAATTTTTATCAGCATCTTCCACTGTACAGTACAGAAAACAGAAACCCATATCCACTCAGAAAAAAAAATTATAAACAAAGGACACAAAAGAAACGGAGTGTATTTAAGGAAAATATTGAATTCCATTGCTGCATCACTAGCGCAACACGTCTTAGCACTCATGAGAGAAGTGGACGGCACACTCTGTATTTTGTTGCTGGTCAGGTTTAGCGTCGTACTGAGCACGGTGATCCAGAAATGGCTGCTGTGTCTTAGAAAATTTATTAAGATTGGCCATCATACCATAACGAACTTTCTCCAGATGTGAGCTGTTAACCAGGTCTTAAACTGAGGCACAGTATCTGACTTCCAGAGTCTTAAAATGACTGTCTTTGTGATTACCACTCCATACATAATAGTGCTTTGCATAGAGACCTTGTGGCTTAGCAGAGAAAGAGGAAACCCAAATAGTGCAATCTCTGGATCAGGTTCAGACACACGGCCGTACATGTCAGCGAACCACTTGAATATGTCACAACAAAAGTGATAAAGTTTTGAGCATGTCCAGAAAAGGTGGGTCAGAGAGCCTTCTGCAGATTTACATCCATCACATAGAGAGAGGATATGGTAGGGTAGATTCTGTGCAATTTAGTTTTTGAATAATGAAGCCTGTGCATCACCTTGAATTGGATTAATGCCTAGCATTACTAGAACAAGATCGAGAACAGTCAGTTCTTGAAGTTGATGTGTTGGAAGCAGGAAAAATGGGCGAGCGTAATTACCTGAGTGACTTTGACAAGGGCCAAATTGTGATGGCTAGACGACTGCGTCAGAGCATCTCCAAAGGTCTTGTGGGGTGTTCCCAGTATGCAGTGGTCAGTACCTACCAAAAGTGGTCCAAGGAAGGACAACCGGTGAACCGGCGACAGGGACATGGGTAGGGATGGGTATCGTTAGGATTTTATCGATACTATTACTCTTATCGGTACTGCTTATCGATTCGGTACTTTATCGATACTCTTATCGGTTCTTTTTGATTATTATGCAAGAAAAAAGACGATTAAGAACAGAATCGACATTGCTTTATTATTCTATTATATAACTTTATATAAATATAAACAAATATTATTTATTCAGCAGCAACAGCAGCAGCAATGTTTTAAATGCGTCTGAATTATAGACTTTATAATCAACATTCAACAACAACAAATAAGGTAAAAAATAAAAGTAGATAAAGATAAAGAAAAAAAATATATTAAAAATACATTTTTACAGCAAAAGGCTAACGGAAGTTCAAACAAACAAGAACCTAGAACATTATCCTAACAGTTCTTCTGCAGAAAAATCAACATATCTGCCTTCTCCGGCAGGAGTCGTGATCTCTCCTGACTTATAGTGTCCCCGGCTATTAGCCTAGCTAACTACGTATCTATGGCTTATATATTTGTAGCTAAACAATAAGCTAAGCAATTATATTTTATTTATTGGCCTATTCGTAATAATTCGTTATTAGCCTAGCTAGCTCCGTATCTATGGCTCATACGGCTTACCTGCAGGGGACGTGGATGGAACACTACGAGCAAAGCAGTCGAAAACGCCGCGTTTCTGCAGATTAATACCATGTTTCGACAAAAGATGTTTCGACAGATTGCTTGTATTGCCACCCTTACTGGCAAATGATTTGTTGCACTTGTGGCAACGAGCGTTGTTGTCATCGACTTTTGAAAAATATACCCAAACTTTTGAACGTTTAGTTCTCTCCGCCATGATGAGCACTTGAGCAGAGCGGTCTTTGCGTGTGTGAGCGAGTGTGTGGAGCACAGCACAGCCCCGCCCCTCGCGCAGTAAGAGAGAGAGACAGAGAGATGGAGAAAACGGCAAACAAGATTATGTTCGCGACGTTTAAATTCTTCAAAAAACACAATTGCCACAATATAAATCTCACTCCATGATTTCTCGAGTACCTACCGACTACCAATAGCAGAACCGAAAACGTCGGATCTTAAAAATGCTCCGGTTTTTACTAATTTAGAACCGGTTCCCGTTTAGAACCGGGTTTCGGGGGGCATCCCTAGACATGGGTGCCAAAGGCTCATTGATGTGCATGTGGGGAGCGAAGGCTAACCCGTTTGGTCTGATCCCACAGAAGAGCTACTGTAGTTCAGACTGCTGAAAAAGTTAATGCTGGCTATGATAGACAGGTGTCAGAACACACAGTGCATCACAGCTTGCTGCGTATGGGGCTGTGTAGCCACAGACCGGTCAGGGTGTCTATGATGACCTCTGTCCACCGCCGAAAGTGCCTACAATGGGCATATGAGCATCAGAACTGGACCAAGGAGCAGTGGAAGAAGGTGGCCTGGTCTGATGAATTACGTTTTCTTTGTGCATGTGTGTCGTTTACCTGGGGAAGAGATGGCACCAAGATGCACTATGGGAAGAAGTTAAGCCAGTGGAAGCAGTGTAATGCTCAGGGTAATTTTCTGCTGGGAAACCTTGGGTGCTGGCATTCATGTGGATGTTACTTTGACACATACCACCTACTTAAAAATTGTTGCACACCAAGTACACCCCTTCAAGGCAACCTTATTCCCTCATGGCAGAGGCCTCAGGTGGTTTTAATGTTTTGGCTGATTGGTGTGCGTGTGTGTGTGGGGGGGTCTACCTTTTAAATTCACATGAAATTATTATTATTATTATTATTATTATTATTATTGATATTATTTTATAGTATGTCTGCTGTGTGTATGCTCTGTCTTGTGTTGGAGTTAGGTGTAAAACCACCGGTGGACATTGAACTTGGATTCCATCTACATATAGATGGATTTCTCACCATGCACAGCATTTTACTTGGAATATTGCACATGCATTGTTAATTGATGACTCACGTTTTGATTTAAGAAGGGCTGCAGACTGTGTACAAGTGTTGCAACAAGTGCACCAAGCAGCAACCACCTACCTCTGCATAGTTCTGGTGTTCATTTCCAGTTTGCAGTAGTGAAGAGTCCATCCGTAAATTGGAATTTGGTGCAGGGACCAAAGGCGACTGGATAAGGATTTTACAAAGAAATATAAAACTAGAGTGGGCAGTGAGGATTTTCAGCCTACCCTTTACACCGACGTCATATCTCAGCTGCTTCAGCAGTCAAATGATTCAGAAGTGTGGAACTGTACTACTCTCAACAGTCCTCAGCAACACACAAGTAAGTTGTTGAACACGTGAGAGGATTAGATATCCCCACAGGCCTAGCACAGTCAATAATCAGCACCCATCATGGACCTACATAACAACTGCTGTTGCTTTCAAGCTAGCAAGCAGTTAGCCTTAGCTAAATTCAAAAGCTTGTTCCTTCAACAGAAATGGCTGTTGATAAATTGACCAAGACTACTTTGTTTAAATGTTTAAATGACCATTCTATCAAATTAGTTTTTGCAAAATGTGCCACGGATGGTCGCCAATGGATGGACCGCAGTTGCAATGAAAATTTTAAGGGATGTATATTGCCAAAAAAAAGTGCAATAGTCCATCCATTATCCAAGCCGCTTATCCTTACTCAGGGACATGGGGATGCTGGAGCCTATCCCAGCAGTCATTGGGCAGCAGGCGTGGAGACACCCTGGACAGGTTGCCAGGCCATCACAGGGCCAACACATTCACACCTAGGGACAATTTAGTACAGCTGATTCACCTGACCTACATGTCTTTGGACTGTGGGAGGAAACCGGAGCACCCGGAGGAAACCCACGCAGACATGAGGAGAACATGCAAACTCCACACAGAGGACGACCCGGGATGACCCCCAAGGTTGGACTACCCCGGGGCTTGAACCCAGGACCCTCTTGCTGTGAGGCGACTGCACTAACCAGTGCAATAGTTACCTGCCTTATTAAAACGTCAAAGCCAATTCATGGGCAGGAGAAGATTATCATCGGCAAATGTCTGTTGAAAGATGTGTCAAAAGTGAGGGCCCTCTCTGTCAGAACTCCTCCATCAATGGGTTCCGCAACCTGATTCTGCTGCCCTGGCCCAAAGTGAATGTCATCCTCTTACGAGCCATACTTTATAAGATGACAATGTCACAGTATTGATTTCTGGTCTGCACTGTGTTGTGTGCACAGGCTCTGTCTTGTGAGGCTTTATTTATACCAAGGATGCAAACTGAGAACTTATCACAACCAACACTTGTGACCTCATGTATCACATCTCATACCACAAACATAAGAAAAAAGAAGCAGAGGGAAAACAAAGCTGGATCCCACCACACGTATGTGTCAGCAACATTCAAATACACCTCTTGTTTTTTTGCATAACACCATTTGTGAGCCATTAAAAAATTTTTTTCAGGTTTTGTGGCAGGCTTGCTGACACTTTGAGGGAGCAGCAGCTGATCCTGGACTTTTAGGAGCACTTTGCGGAGTCCCAGCTCCTTTTTTTGTACCCTGTCTGAGAGGCAAGACAAAGGTGAAGCCAACATAATCACGTCTCCCAATTCAGCCATCCTGTACATCCACAGTGCATCCCATGCATCCACTTCACTTGTACCTCATTATAAAGCTGGAGATGCTGGGGGCACCCCCCTCTCTTTCTGTTCATACTCAACACGTCTCACTCCACCCGGCCCATTCCAAACACACACCCGGAAGATGGTTCTCTCTCTCTCTCTCTCTCTCTCTCTCTCTCTCTCTCTCTCTCTCTCTCTCTCTCTCTCTCTCTCTCTCTCTCTCTCTCTCTCTCTCTCTCTCTCTCTCTCTCTCTCTGTCCCTCCAATCCTCTCAATTCTTTTCTGGCCACAATGCCCTTGTGTTTATTTCTATTCTATGATATCGTATAGTAATGTGTAAAAATAGAACTATGTAACTGATGCCATTGTCCTTGTTTTCTGTTGTGTTTTCCTGTTAACTATGGTGTAGATACAACACTTGAACATGTCATGTGTTTCATATTGTATTTTGGATGAGATCTCTTTTCAATAGCCAGGCTGCTGACCATGTTTTTTTTTTCTATTTATGAACTCTGCCTTCAAAAACTCATTGCTCACTTTTCAATCCACTTACCAAGTTCAATCTCCCCCCCATGTTACAGTATTGTCAGTCAGTTCTCCATCCCTCTCCATTATATGATGCCTCTGAATAATGAACATTATTCTATTGATCATCTGAGTACCTGTCATTTGTGTCTCCATCTACTCTGCACCACCTTGAGTCGTCGTGCCGTGCATTATTTGTAGTTCTATGAAGACATAACAGAATAGAGAATGCAGAAATAAAATCTTAAGCAGCTGTCATTAAGTCAAATTCCTATCTTGTTAACATTCAGCAAATAAAGTGAATGTGATTATTATAATCGGGTCTAAACCGCCTTTTCTAGGCAGAGGCATTTAATAACGTTGCCAGCTAATCTGACATTGTCAGACGCGGGACCGAAAAGAAAAATATAAACAGGTTCGCCTCAGATGACTCACAGTTTAGCCATCCACGCCATAGTAACAAGCCCAGTTTGCAGAAGATTAATATTTTAAAGTTCAAAGCTGTTCATAAATTTCAGTTTTCATTTACAATAGTAGAGAAGTTATGGGTTGTTGGGATAACGCTTCACGAAAAAACAAACAAAAGGAAAAAAACACGAATGTTTTCTGTACGTTTTAATTTTTTTTTAAAAAGGTTTAAAATAACTGGGGCTATCGGCTGTTATGTTGATCATAATTGTATCAACAAATCTTTGTAGCAGTATAATATCACCTGTTACATTATAAAGCATTTTTTCAATTTTTTGAAAAAAGAAGGAAATCTGTGAACATTTTTAGAGCCATTTTACAGCATCTGGTGCAGAAAATGTAGAATTTCCCTAAGAGGGAACTTACTCTGAGTGTCTGTATGAACTTTGAACTTGTTCACTCTTCCCGCCCTGCTCTGTTCTTGTGAGCGGAGACGGTGACCTTGTACATGACAACTCTGCCATCTTGTGGTTATTTCTGTGTATTGCAAAAGGCAACAAAATACATCTGCGAATTGATTACTAAAAAAAATCATTCTGTGTCGCCTTAAAAACATAATTTCTACATTTAATTTCACCCAGACAATATAATAACAATAATAATAATAATAAATTAAGTGACTCGCAGAGCCATTTGGAATTGTCTATTTTAGATGTTTACCATGAATTAATTAGTAGGTTATGCAAAGGATAAACACACAAATTTGAAAATCTTGCATCTATTTTGTGCTAATACTTCATACCATTCCTTTGATTACAAATCATAGCCTATATGGGCACCTTACGCGATCGAGTCAGGATGCTGAATGAACAACTAATTCCTATGTTTTATTATGCGAAACAGATCGAAGCGTTAAGGTGTACAACCATTATATTTAATTGAGGGGGCAAGGTTAGAAATAAGAAACTCATTACCAGTCCAACGGGTCTTTATGTGGTAGTGCACCACATATGACAGGCGTTGGTGTTTAATGTGAATACACTATAATACTGCTCTGAAATCCCACTGCTGTTTGAGATCAGTTGAAAACCCACACAGTCAATGCAGTGTATGCCAACAGCTCGGCAGTGGAACAAAGGTATAGCAAATATTTGATGTCATGCTGCAGAGGAGTGTTACGGGAGGGGGGAGGGACCTGTCCCCCGGTATGCTGTACATCATCCTACATCAGTGGAGAGAGGCAGCCATTACTCTGAATTTGGTACACTGTTAGCACTTAGTAGTGGTGCGTACAGTGTATTGTTTCTATTTTCTCTGGGCAGAACAATGTGAAAATAAACGAGTGTTGCTTCACTTTCCTTTAACAATTACCCTTAAGTAAGGCACACGCCTCCCCGCTGCTTTAGAGCTGCAGGTTCGTCAATACAGACTGTGATTGCACCTTTTAGGTGCAATATGAATTTGCAGGAGCACATTGTTTATAAAGAAAAAAGCAAGAACAGCAAACATTTATTTGATAAATTATGATGAAATAACGTGCACCGTTGAGGAAAGCTGGAACCCCGGCAGCTCACTGACTCGGGGTTGTTGACCCCAAGAAACAATACCCTGTTAGTGGCAATTATAAGTTACTAGTCATCGATGTTTCAGTCCCTTTCAATGATTTCCTATGACGTGTAGTGCAGTGGGTAGAGTACGGTACCACTCGTGGTAGAATTGGTTCAAATCATACAGAGATATTCACCAAATACCATGTATTGCTTCATATTTTAGACACAATGACCAGATTTAAATGGGTCTGTCTTTCTGTCTGCCTGTTTTTAACTCGGGGATGGGAATCACAGAGTAACTCGTGATACGATACTATCGTGACACGTTCCCTGCGATAACGATGGTACCACAATACAGCGATTCTGCGATACTCGATACATTGCGAGACAGTCATCTACAATGCATCACGATATCTGTAACTGAAGAAGAAGAAATACACCTAACAAAGGCAAAAAGCAGGAATTATGCATTTATTCACCGCGTTGTGGTGTCAGTACAACAAAGTGCATATAATCTTAGCTTAACACACACACACTGACTTGTACACGTGTTCCATCATTCCAATGTAAAATAAAATTCCCAGAATTTTTTTTTTTTAGTAAAAATATCGATATTTGGCACAGGCATCTCTAATGCATCGCAAGAGGAAGTATTACAGTATATTCCAATGTTGATATTTTGTCCCGCCCGTATTTTTAACTACTGTGTTTCTGCAGGTTCATAACATCTGTGATAATGTGAGACATCTTGCTGAATTAGTGTAGAGACCTGCTGTCAATTCACGTGTTTCATGAATTCATATTATGAGCATATGATGCCGACTCAGTATCAGAACCGTGCTTTGGTCCACCTTTACTCTTAAAGTAGTACTAAGGTTAGAACTGCACACCAGCACTTTGACTTTGGGGAGTTTGACTTCTATATCATGATCCTGTTCTAGAATTATGCTGTCGTTGCATACCTCCCAGTCATATATTTTTTCAAATGAAACATTGATGCTCCCTCTAAAGCCTCCATCCTTCTTACTACAGATTTCACAGACAATAGCACTTTGCTAGTAATTTGTTTCAGCCAAGATGTATGGCCTGGTAAATATTTAAAATCAAATTTGGCAAAAAGACAAAGATGGATGTGCCACCCCAGGCTGTCGTGGGAGCCACAGACTATACCGCAGCGGCATCCCTGACGAGCTTTGTTAAACACACACACACACACACACACACACACACACACACACACATGATGTGTGCGTGTGTGTGTGAAAGAGAGAGGGAACTATCAGTGGAAAGGCTATGCAAAGATGTCTGTGAGATAGAATGATGGTGAGTTTGTTCCACTGGGTTAATGTGTGAGTCTGTATGTATATGTTTGAGAGCGAGAGAAGGAGCCGCTGGCATGGCTCCTTGCTGTAGTGTTTTTGTGTGCAGAAAAGAATCATGGCATGGGGATATTTGCACAAGGAAGAGAGAGAGACAGGGAGAGAGAGACAGAGAGACTGGGGGGGGGGGGGTTAACAGAACAGTCCAAACACTCCTGCTGTGTGTATGCTGAGAGAGCTCCCGGCCCACTGCCAGGGATTTGCTCCAGTACAATTACCCAAACACACAGTGTTCATTTTGTTTTAGTGGGAAGAGAGTAAAATTAGCACATACACACACACACACACACACACACACACACACAGGCAGAGTCCCTCCACACCGACTTCGGGCCCATTGACTGAGCGAGGAGCCGCTCATCCATACTGGGTGGTAACCTGAGAAACTGTAGTGTAAAAGCCGATGCTTAGAAGCAGCGTTTTCCTTAACTTGAACATTTGCGCGCCAGAGTTTCGTAGAGGTCAGCCATCGGCGTTAACCGCAGGGGATAACCTGTCACCATTTAAGACTGTGTGCCCCCAAGTGCTTCACATGCTTAATTTCAAAAAGGGGTGGGAGGGGAGTTTCTTAAAACATTGAATCCAGAGCACTGTAAAGTAGTATTTTTTGGTTCTAATTGACATTATAGGAGAATTTTTTTTCCAAAATTAAGGTAAGAATAAAATGTCTCAGTACAGGTCTCCAAAGCAACTTACAGAGGTCTCTGCATTAGTGAAAATGGTTACTACACATACACCATCGATTGTTAAGATGCAACAAATTACTATGTTACCGCCAAAGGACAGTAAATAACTTAAGATCTAACTTCACATTAATTTTTTGTTTTTATAAATTGGAGCCACTCTTTGTATTGCCTTGTAGTCTCTTGGGTTCCCGCTGGCTCTTGACTGCATCTGCAGGTTTCCCGACGTTGTCCTGGATGGTCACAGATTCACCAAATACGCCTTACATGATCTCCTTACAATTTTTATTTGCCAATACATTTAAACTTGCTTTGCTAAAATCTGTGTATTAACTGCATGTATTCTACATTACATGTGTGTGTAATCTGTGACGTTGTGTTATTATTCTGTGTGCGTCCCACACCCATTGCATGTCTGTCCATCCTCTGTTGCTCTTCCTCAGGTTTCGTCCCCTGATGAGGTTTTCCTTGTGGAGTTTTTCCTCATTTGAGTCAAGGGTCTAAGGACGGAGGGTGTCAGATATTGCACTGATCGTAAAGCCGCTGTGATGATGCCCGTGTGATTTGGGGCTAAACAAATAAAACTTGACTAAACATTACTCAGCAAGTGTGATATCCTCAACGTGAAAACCGTGACGTAATACAGGCCATGATTTCATAGTTTCTTACATTCGCGAGGTTTTCTTTATATATTTTTTTGTAAAATGTCAGTTATCTGCACTAAATCTTTGCACAACTGGAGATCAAGCTCATGTATTCATAGGACACCAGTATTTTGTATTTTTTATATTGCTTTAATAACTCATATAATCTTCACCTTCATCTTCTTAAATTGTGTTTTATGTTAGCAGCTAACATTAAACGATGTGCCTGGTCAAACTCTCGCTGTAGTAATGTGAGAACTTACTGGAAAATATTCAATTATAAAAGATTTAAATTCTGATGTTGTGGGTGGAAAACCTAACAAAAATCGTTTTCTCTTTTTTTTGTCAACTAATACATTTTAAAAGTTGCACAGATCTAGTCGGTTGTCTATTTCATTTCATAACACATTGTTACAAATCATTTGATCTAAAAAACACCTAACCAAAACACCTCAACCCATACTAAACCAAAAAAATAAAATTCTTAAATTTTAGCAAGTCATTTAGTCTCATTAGTCCTAACATTTGTCAGTATCTTCCTTGTGTTCGATGCAGTTTCATTTATTTCTGTCATCTGTTTGTTGTGAAGTAAGGCAGAGTAAGACGGATGACCCTGCTAGTATTTCAATAGCATAATGACACTTGGTGATGATTTAAATGACTTGTGCAAGATTGTATCACTTGTTTCCAAAAAAAAAAAAAAAAGCAGTCATGGTTAAATGTAATAACCGGACGGGCTTTCGGTGTCCCTACATCCCAAGTTGAATGTAGCCATAAGTTTTAGTATGAGTACTGGATGGTGTAGATACTGATGAAATATTAACTCCATCTCCCCTGAATGATGAGAAGCAAATCTTGTTTAGGGGATGCCTGGTTGATGTATGGCCACTGGCATGTCTCCCCATTCATCACCATGTAATAGTAAATGCTGGGTTTCCGTGCTTGTCGCCTGCTCAGCGATGAATAATAGCCCGAGTTTAGATGGCTGATAAGGGCGTTGTGTAAATAATCTGCTTGGGAACAGAGGATGCTGCCTATACTGTACCTTGCCTTGCACCTCTGGTGGCTTGAGCAAGCCATTGGGAAAGGTGCAGAAGAAAACAGCCGTCCTCCGGGTATTCATCACGTAGGCCCGCTGTCCTCTGTCGAGTTTGAGGATTTGCCTTTATTACACTCTTAACATGAGTTTGTTTGTGTTTTTTTTATTTATATTTTTGCTCATTTTTCTTTTCTTTTCCAAACAAGGGCCATGAATGTTATGTGATCTGGGATCCGTTGTGGTTGATCTGTTTGCTCTCATAACAGATGTACTCTTGGTCACCACAATAAGGCTATTCTAGTGTTAACACAGATCGAACGCTTTCAGTCAGTGTGTACCAATGGTTTGACTACCGAATAATCATTGAAGCTGATAGATATAGGCCCTCAGTGGGCCTATATGAAAGTGGTGAGCAAGGACAAAGATGAAATAACTCGGACATTTTCTTTATCTCAGTTTTTTTTAAAACAATAATGTTCCTATGTGAAAGGAAGTCTTTGGATATTTAGTGTATCAGAGATGCGCAGCAATAATCTTTCCTCTGTTGCTGCTGCAGCAGGCCGTGTGAACCGTGTCACAGCATCACCTTGCCTTTTGAACAAATACACTTTTATTTTCTTTTATTTTTTAGAAAAAAACATTGAAATTACAACAGACATATATGAAACCAACCAAGAAATAAAATATTTTACACACTCGTCGAACTCTACAGAATCCATGAGGATAAGAATTAAAAAGACAGAAAATAGTGAGGTAACCTGTAGGCTTTGGCATGGCTTCGACCCTACAGACTCCCCACCAAATCCAAAATAAAATAAAAAAATACACGTATACCATACACACGACACTATTTAACCAAAATCCAACGTCGCCCTCCCTCTTTCCCCAGTCACATTAAAAGTGCTCCCCTCCACAAATCCACTAATAAACTCTTCTTCTCTAACACAACTATACAACATATTAGCATCTGTTTCCATTATACTTTTAAATGATCCCACACCTCAGCTTTCCTCTTTTCGCTCTTCGCATGGCTGAAAACATAATTTAATAAATTAATATTACATCCTTTCACTTTACCAGTCACCCCAAACAACCACAATTCTCTGTTCTATTCTGTCAACAAACCCACCTCTCCAACATCTACCTATTACTTCCTTCATTTTCAACATGTATCCCTCCAGTTCACAACACTCAACAAACCCATGCATAAATGCGTCCTCTCCCACACCACACACATCACATTCTTTCTTCACATTCACATCAAACTTATTAACTATTAAATTATTTAACATCTTATTGTGCCTTAATAAGAAGTTAAAATTCTCACATTCAACACTGATCCATTTCACTCTCGGATTCATCATTATCCTCCCTACATCCATCCCATTCATATCCACCCCTCCATATCCTCCCTACATCAATCCCATTCATATGCATCCCTCCATATCCTCCCTACATCCATCCCATTCATAACCCTCTCCCACACTTTCTCCACAGCCGGTCTTCTCTCTTCTTCCTCTCTTAAACATCTATACGTCACTCTCTTTTTCGCATTCATCAGACTCGCTCTCCTCTTTTGAACAGATACACTAGGGGGCACTATGAAGCTAATTTGAATTCCGCTGTGAGATTCATATAAAAACACACACACACCCAGCCTAAATGACTCCATGATGTGTTAGATTTAGTAAACAACTGCTGAGCTGAGAGCTGAGGAGATGGCACATTCTCCAGTTTCCTGAGAGCCAATGCTGTGAAGTGGCGGAAAGGTTTTGGTTTGCTTTTAATTGAGCCCAGGCCCCAGAGACATGCTAGAGACATACTGGAGACATTAAGGGTTTATGACGTAGTAATCAAACTACATAAGATCTTGTGATTAAAAGTGGGTAAGTCTGAATTAGCATTAGTCTAGCCTGAAAAACAAAGCATACTGAAAATGCTTAATCGTGCCAAAGATTTCAAATTTCCTCTTCTCTAACTAATGTTTGCTTCTAGACAGATGACTAAGTCCTTCCCCGAAACTAGTATGCAACTACCCAAGACAACTTTCCTGATTAAAACAAAACATTTTTTAAGATTTAGGAATAGTTGCTTGATGAGTCACTGAAACATCGTTTATTTTTTTTGTTGCCTTGTTCTAAAATGAAGCCAAAACGAGCCGATTCAGCTGAAAATGTTTTAAATGTATTCGCTTTTAAGAGCACATTTGTAGTTTGTGAATTCAGTGTTCCACCTCCTGTTAAATGTGGTATGCTTTAAATATATGAATAGATTATTTATTATCCTGGCTTTATGAACACGTGCATAGATGCTTTAAAAATGACCAAAATTAGATTGTGGATAAATACCACTACAACTGGCTGCACTGGCATGTTCCCTGTTTTCCAATAAATATGAACTGTGCTTATATATATGATAATAATGGGCATTTCTCATGGGATTTTTTTTCATTTAGTGACCACACATGGATTGTATTACACAACCATGATGTGCTGACATTTCACCTGATTAACAATCTGCCTAAATACAAAATGTAAATATTTGCAGTTCTGCAATGTGGTCTCTACTGCATGTGGGGTTACAGTAATACACACAGTTGAGGTGTATAATCTATTGGATCAATTACCTATGATATACCAAAACTCAAATGATGCAGTGCAATTGCTGGATCAATGCATTAGCATACCCACATGAAAAGTGCAGCTCTCCGCCAGATAGACCCCTTCTCTGATGTTCAAACTTGGTGACAAACCACCCCTTTTTTTCGCCTACCAGGAGAAGGGAAATACACAAACACAGACAGAAAAAAACTGTTTTTCCTGCCACAATACGACTTTTGTGCAGTGCCCAAGTCGACTGGAATATGGGAAATATGGGGGGGAAATTGTTAATATGCAGCACTCAAGCAAAAAAAAAAAAATCTGCCTAATAAAAACGTTCTGCCTGTCAGTCTGTGGATGCACGGACCCTCACACAACAGCATCCAAGGCTGGGTAGTGGCCCTTCAGGCAGGAGCTACAAGGGCTAGGGTTGGAATTCTTCACTAGGAAATGGGACCGCACTCATTACGTCATCACCATCATCGTTAACGTCTGCTGCTCGGAATTTTATTAGTTGACTGTTTGCTCAGGAATCCCTGGAATGTTACAACATGGTTATAACATTATAGTACTGTACATTTTATATTAAAGCCTGTTGCTTGCTACCATTATCAACTATTATAGTGACAAATTTGACCAAATTTGCAGGACATAACAAGACAGATTGATCTGTTGAAAATAGCCAGGAAGCATGTTTACACATTGGTTATTTCAGTGTAGTCCTGCCCATAGAAATGTCTGCCCTGTTCTGATGTCAGATGAGCAGGGAAGTGCAGAAAATATGCTGTTGGATCTTTTTTTCAAGCGCCATACACGGGACATGGAAATACTGTCACTCAAAAATCCATGAAGTTCTATGACATGGTGAATAGTGATTTTTTCTGAAATGTTTGTCGTAACGATCCAATTACATATTGCTTTGCACCTCAAACGGATTTTAAAAGTTTTGCATGATTATTTGCGAAGATATACACATATGGGCTTCTTCCCCTGCACTGGTAGCCATGTTCCATGTTCCACTGCCTCCGTTTGCAGGTAAGAAAACGGTAAGGAAACATAGCTCAGCCATGGGAAATGTTTTGTTGTAGCTATTAATCCTACTGTTGTTTTATAGCGGAGTTTTAACATTGGAAATTCCACGTGGTGCCGAGTTGAATAAAGTGGATTATTTTTGGTTCATCCAGTGTTCCTCCAGTTCTCCTGTGCTGACATCAGCAGGGAATTATTTGCTGGCTTGCGAAATACGATCAATTTCTCGTTTACTTTAAAGATTCATACCCGAATACATGTTTTGCTTCTGGCATTATCGCTGCCCGCGTAGACATATAAAGAGTAGACGCCGCATTGGCTGTTGGGGCGCGAGAAATACGGCCGCCATCTTTGACCGGTCATCCTACGAGTTGCCTAGCAGCAGAATACACGACTGAGAAAGATGCCAGAACACTGTTCAGCATATTCCTGCTCCAATCGACGGACCGTCGAAAACAGGGCTCGGGGGATTACTTTTCACAAGTAAGATTGAACATCACTATTGGTTGTATTTTGTGAATATAATATTACTGTACTGTATTTATGTCCAACTGCGAAATCGTAGCCAGCTAGCTAGGCTATGCTCAGTGCCGGTGTTCACCCGGCTATGAGCTGAGACTTTATAAGTCATATTCCATAACACTGACTTTACAACAGACAAAAGAATGCTATTGTACAAATAAAACAATGTTAACGTTACTGGTATTATATTGACCAGCGAATTTTACACAGGTGGGACAGACTGTATTATTCACATGTAATCCATCCTAACAACAGTAAGATAGGGGAGAACCGGGCCCAAAGTAACACGCCGCGAAATTAGCGCAGAGCTTTTTTCCAAGGAAACAAAACAGGACGTGACGCAATTAAGTCAGCGTGTGTGTTGATAATACCTCCCCCTTCTCCCAAAACACTGGCGCGATACGCAGTTATTTAAAAAAGTTATAGCGCGAAAGCTGTTTTTTCATGCGGTAAGTAAAATTACGTGATCTGAGGTTTTTTTTTCGAATTGCGTTTCGTTCTTAGAAGTTCCGGTAAATGACTTTATGTTGCTTTGTTAGCACATTTACTGTCTCGATGACAGAATAGTTTTAAATCGACAGGCTAGCATATGAACTGTGCTAGCCTGGCTAAATGGAGAGGTGACCTGAGAGGGTCGAACGTACCAGCGAGGGGAGGGACGAAAGTAACGTAAATTATTTCCCTGGCAAGCTGCAAGTTAATGTATTTCATTGTATTGTACTTACAGAATAGTACAGTTAAGGTCATTCTTTTCAGCCTACATAGCCAATTGTTTTTAATTATTTGAGGACTTACCTTGCTTACGCCTTCACACAAACTGCAATTATCCAAATGACGACAAAGACCAATTAGTTCCACCACGTGATGGCGGTGTGCGCATGAAGGTTAGCGCAAAAGCAATTGGTGAATTAAAAGAAATGAACAAAAGCGCGAATGGCTGATTCAAATATAATAACCAACCTCTATCACTGACGTTTTTGTGAAAATGTTGAAAAAATACGAGGCTTGTATCAAAATTGCGTTACACAACATTGATAAATTGACGCTAAGAATATTTATTAGTCTATGAAACTCAAAATATTGCCTTGATGAATTGGCACAGATGTTAAATTGGGTCTGCAAGATTGGTTGATAAAGGTAAACGTGATCAGAATACAAAACCATAATTATACGATGCATCTTACGCTTTATGACAGCCGCTACTTTGGCACCGCAGCAGTGCTACTTTGGTCCCGCAAGGGAGGTGCGAAAGTACCATCGCGCAAGTTGTGTTCTCCGTCTGTTTATGTCCAGATCATTTAACTGAGAAACATATGGAAAGTTGCTTCTGAAAGGGGACACATGTATGTTGTTTCTGATAAAATATGGCATCTATTACTGTCACCATACCGGAGTAAACTCGGAAAAAGTAAAAAGTGGTACTTTCGGCCCGGTTCTCCCACCTCTCATGTCTCATACCCACCTCACTTACTTAAAAATACAGAACATCTGACTGTAGAATAGTTTGCAAACAAACCTACCGTATTCACAATTTCACCAGCTTTGGTTCATCGTCAACAAATATGCATCAAAATAGGAGTTTTGTTGAAGAAAGGTTCTATGAAATTTCAAGGAAAAAAATAAGCGTGACCTCCTTTGTAAAATGTTTTTGTGTAGACTCTCTCAAATCTCCCGTTTTCATTTTGAAGGTTTCCCAAAGACAATGTTTTGAGGAAGAAGTGGGAAGTGTCTTTGAGGAGGGAAGGATTCACTGCAAGTGATTCCTCCGTGCTCTGCTGTGAGCATTTTAAGCAGAGCCATTTTGATAGGACAGGTCAGATTGTCCGACTCAGACATGTAGTTATTCCATCTATCTTCAGCTTCTCGGTTCACCTCCAAAGAGTAGGTGTATCATCATAAAACTATTAGCATTAATAAATGTAAATATTCTATTATCAATTACAGGGCTGGGTGAGATATTCATCCCTGTATATATATATATTCTTTTCAAGTATTATACTTCTTCATTTTAGCCGGAAAGGGAAAGGACTACGTCTACCTCCAGAAGAGCTGAAGAGAGCCTGTCCGTGGCCTCTCAGGATGCCCCAGAACCTGCAGCCTCACACCCACAACCTCAGCCTAATGATGTTTCTACTTTAAACATCATATCATAATGGTCCTGGACATATTCAAATCTCACTTGTTTGCTGCCACTCATATTAAACACACTCACAAATTAACCCATACACACAATTAAAGACATGTTGAACATGCATTCCTGACACACACACACACACACGGTGCTGGCATTGGCTTTGACAGGTGATGAGAATGTGGGCCATACACTAGTGGTGTCCAAGTGATGTGTGTGAAGTGAAACATCACTCAAACTATGTTCATCCCTCTTTCTACTAGGATCATGCCTATGCCTTTCCTGCTTCTTCTACTGCTCTGAAGACCAGACTTAATGAAGCCTTGGCAAGAGTGGAAAGTCTGGAGCGAGAGAAGAAGAATGCCATGGCCAGAGAAAAGAGGGCAAAGACCACAAAGAAGTCTTTTGGGGGATTTGAGAGAAAAGAACCTCATTAATGAAGAGCTCAACGAGAGGCTTGAATTCTACTCAGGTAAGACGAAGTTAGTGCTTTGAAATTCATGTACATGTTATTCTTACACTCTGTATTAAACTCCTTAGTTATTATCTGAAGGGGACTTATTGATTTTTGCTCATAAAATTTCAGATCTTCAAGTAGACTTCATGGCAAAACAGTTCTCTTTCAAGGGTTTTAGGGGTTTCATGTCAAACTTTAATTAGCAACTTTTATTTTTTCCCCTACATTGTTATGCTACATTGTTTATATATTTATCTCTCTTTAAAATATATATGTATATCTGTATTTATTTTTTTATTATTACATCATACTCTTGGATATAATTACGATATTATTACAGTATTATACCACTTTATTATACACACACACACACAATGTATACTTCCTACCCTCACATGTAAATATTTTGTGTTGTTGTCAGTGTTTACGTTTGTCCATTGTATGTACTGGTCACCTATGTAAGCAACTTTGTACATGTGTAAATATGGTTTGGGGCGGGGATTTATATATATTTTCATTTTCTCTGATATATAACATATATTGTTGTTATATATACTGTAGATATATAATGTGTTCATATATTGTTTATATATTTATATAGCCTAATCATATATTGTTTCTTCAACTTATTAAAATAGCTGACTTTACTGCCACTATCTGCTTCTGCCTCTCTATCATATTTTAGCGTGCGTGTGTGTGTGTATGTATATATATATATATATATATATAAATAGTGAGTGTTTTGCTAAATACCGTATTGTTCCGAATATAAGACGACCCTGATTATAAGACGACCCCCCCTTTTTTCAAGACTCATTTTTGGAAAAATACTATTTGAAGAGCAAATATTGGTTTTATAAAGAAAAACATTATATTTGAAAATAATGATAATAAAACCGCATTGGATAAAACAAGGTAGTCTGTTTAACAGCGTTTAAATAAAATTATGTTTTCAATATATTTTAGATGAAATTGTCACATTTAAATAAAAAAATGTAAATACATTTGTAAATGAATGACTTATGGTATTTAAATAGCATACAAATGAAAATAAACTAGTCTATTGAGACTATCCATCTCATAGTGAAAAAATAACCATTTCAATAACTGCATTAACCATCGAAGTGGTCTAATTTTAGAACGGTCTTGAAACAAATCCGACTGAGAATGTATATTGACATTCAAAAGTCTAGACCTCGAATGTAAGACGACCCCCCCCTTTTTCATACGTATTTCCAGGGTAAAAACTCCCTCTTATATTCAGAACAATACGGTAGCTACCTATCATACATCACATATATCAGAATATTCTATTACTGTTAAGCCAACTATGAATATTAAAATACGTCAAACCATGTGTCCTGTATCATAGCTACATGTATGACGTTTTCAGCAACAAAAAAGGCGTGGAAATCAGTTTGGTATTCAGCGAGTTATGATTGATTAACTGCGCTGACAGTTCATTGCGCCTGCCAAACACATTACACTGAGTGGAGCGGGTGACCGGTCCAAGATTGCGGCCCCACGGTTCGTCAGCGCCAATAGGTAGTAGCGGTCGATGCGGCGTCTACTCTTTATATGTCTATGGCTGCCCGATCTGACGCAGCCGCATGCGCACGGCAGCAACGGAAAGCAGCGTTGGTCAAGGGAGCTAGAGCGTGAGTAAGGAGAGGAAGTGGCAATAGCGAGAACAAATGTTTTTTCGAACCACAAGAGGTTCTTCATCACACAGTCGTAATTGTGCACGAAAAGTTATAAGGCCCAAACATACTCGGGCGGAACGTACGCGGAGCAGAGTCCGTGAGGAATGTCCGCGGTCATTTGGGCTTCCATAGTCAAGCGCACTTCCGCGTTGTAGTTTCCTGTAAAACTGTCCGTGAAACACTACATTACCCACAATTCTTGCGCGTTGTTTACGCTCTTCTGTTATGGCGTCCGAAACTGACGACGAGGAAGAGATGCTCTGCCTGCTGGCTCTACAAGAAAATAAACTGAAGAGACGGTGGTGTGGGTACTTTCGCACCTCGTCTGCCAGTCTCTCCTCAAAGCTCGCCTCCATCATCAGACGCTCCGGCTTTCTTTGTTCCACCACGCGATGGCGGCAAATCCAAAATGCAGATCGGTGTCATATTTATTCGAGGTCGATGTGAAAAATACATGCCGAGCACTCTTTTGTGTGACACTGGTGTGCGGCGCGGACTCATCGCGGTCGTAAAATCTGAGCTTTGCGCTCACAGGGCTTGCGGACGTCCGCTTTTATTCCGGCGGAGTCCGCTCCGCGTACGTTCCGCCCGAGTATGTTTGGGCCTTCAGGCTAGGGGGCATCCGGGTAGCGTAGCGGTGTATTCCGTTGTTTACCAACACGGCGATCGCCAGGTCGAATCCCCGTGTTACCTCCGGCTTGGTCGAGCATCCCCACAGACACAATTGGCCGTGTCTGCGGGTGGGAAGCCGGATGTGGGTATATGCCCTGGTCGCTGCACTAGCGCCTCCTCTGGTAGGTCGGGGCGCCTGTTAAAGGGGGGAGGGGGAACTGGGGGGGAATAGCGTGATCCTCCCACGTGCTACGTCCCCCTGGTGAAACTCCTCACTGTCAGGTGAAAAAAGTGGCTGGTGACTCCACATGTATGGCAGTGGAGTAATTTTCACTTGAACATTTCGGGGGGAGACATTTAGCAGGGGGGTCAGGGGGTCCTCCCCCTGGAAATTTTGAGCATCACACATTTAATTTCCTGCATTCTGGTGAATTTGTATGCACCAGTTTTCTCTTTTTCTACATCAATTTATTGTGGAAATGTCTTATTTATGTAAAAGAAAAACAACTTTCAGATAGGCTAGCCTATCGGATATCTTCTGTTACTTTCCTCTTGCTCATGTTGACTCTGTGAATGAAAGTAGTAAATACATTTGAACTAATACAATACCCTTGGCACAAATTGGTTCGTAGATGTACCTATTATGTTATCTCATGTGCCCGAAATTATCAGTTCAAGTTCATTTAAGCTAACATAAATGTCTAGGGGCTACTGTTAGCAAGCGCTAGCTAGCTAGCTAGTTCGTGAGGGGGTCTGAACTGATAACCCCAAACCCAAGTTATAAACTAGATAAGGCTATAATTCATCCGAAAATACGTGAGAAAATCTAACTCAGAAACCCCAAAGGTAAGAAAGGGTGGTGTACTGGGCTAGACAAGCAAGCTGGCTAGCTACGTTACTTACACTTGCTTACACGATCATTCATGCTCCGGTCTCCTGGTTGTCAGGAGCAACTGCAAGACAGCAACGAGGTCGGCAATCCCAGTGGCAAGGTTAAAATGGTATAATCGTTGGAAAATAAGTATGAATGACATTTTAAGTAGTTCGACTGTCTGTGTTGTTATTTTACCTTTTTTGGCGAGGGAGTTAACATTATCATTCATGATATATTTTTTGGGGGGGACAAATTCACCTCTTCTAAATATTGAGGGGGACATGTCCCCCCTGACCCCCCCATAAGTTACGCCTGTATGTATGGGAGGAGACGTGGTAGTCTGCAGCCCTCCCGGGATTGGCAGAGGGGGTGGAGCAGCGACCGGGACGGCTCGGAAGAGTGGGGTTACAATTGGGGAGAAAGAGAGAGAAACCATCCACAAAAAAAAAAGATGTAGGATAGGTAGATCCAGTAGTTTGCCAGAATAGCCGCGAACACACACACACACACACGTGCGTGTGCAGCAGTAAAACTACCATACATGCAGGTGACACAGCTGCGCTGGGGCCCGCAACAGTTTAGGGGCCCGTGTGCATGGACCCCTCTTTATCTCGCCAGTATCGTATCAAAGATCTTGAGCACTGAGTGTACGGTATGCGGTATGTTAAAAATGGGCAAATTGTGCCTGCGCGTAATTATGGACATGTGGACTACTGTGTACTACGCAGTAGAGTAGACAACTTCACACAGCGAAGAGCCCGGGGAGTGTGACGTAAGTAGAATTTATTTAGTATTTATGTTATTAATAATCAATCAACACACGTGTTTTGTGTTTACAAGGCCTATGTAATGCGCAGACATGTATTGTCTGTGCGGGTGCGGCGTCACTGATAGTGTTATCACCTGTGTCAAGGTGTGCTGTCACCGATGATGTTTTCATCTGTAATGGTGCTCCCACACCGGTGGGCTAGTCTATCGCTGTCTTGGCCTTGCTATGGTGACTCCTCTGCTATAGCACAGTGGTCTGTTTTCCTAGTGGTCATTTCATTTCGGTGTCAAACTGTGCAGCGCATTTCACTGTTGCTGGTCATTTTAAAGCTTTCACTTGTTTCCTTCGCTACTGACGTGACGTCATGTTGAGTCCAATTGCGATGGGCAGGCCAGGGCCCTCTTTGATCATCTTGCATTGGGGCCCGGCGCTGACTCGTTACGCTGCTGCACACACACACACACACACACACACACACACACACACACACACACACACACACACACACCATCTCCTCCAGGCTACCTACCGCCTGGCAGTATCATAAGATACAGAAGTAAAACCGCTACCCACGTCATTGTCACACGTGATGATGCCTGATGAGCTTGTTCACAGCGACAAAGGGTTAATCCTCGGTGTAATGTGCGACATAATAAGCCTTTGTGTTTCATACATATGTGAGTAAGAAGGTTTCTCAGCCATGTCCATTCCCCTTAACCAGATAACATCTAACTGTACATTTCCTCAGTTTAACTTGTCATGGGGATAAGAGCACACTTTGTGACATTTGAGGAAATGGTTGACACATTTTCCTCTGAACCCACGTTGACCCCCCATCCGACCGCAGATTCAAAGTACCACAGGGTTGTTCAGTGCTTGTTTTGCAAACTGCATCAAATCACTAAATATAGATATTGACAAAGGTGTTTTAGCAACTTGAGGTTGGAAATTGGGTATTAATGCACACCACAGCACACATACTGTGTAGACTGTGTAGATGTCTGCACATGCAGGATTAAGGATTAATATTTACACATTATTTATTTACAGATATATTGTGTTTTACTTGTAGTTTAATAGATGTCTACCATACATTCTTTGGAGAGTGTTTTCACTCATAGTTATATAAGACAACCATGTTGAAGGAATAACAGCAACATGATTTTCTTTTAATTTCAGGAATCGGGAGCAATTTATTGCCATCTCATTTTGTATTTGCATACACAAAAGAGACAAAATTTCGTTTCTGCCAGCCCACAGCAGTGCAACACAAAAGACAGAATAAACATATTCAAAACAAAACGACATCACTAAAAACATACAAAAACAGAGAGAACAAAGCAACAAAACAAAAAACAACACAGTCCATTCAGTGAATTTGCAACACAGTCCAAAAATGTCACTGTCCAGAGAACGAACGCCAGCCAGGACGACTGTCGGGACTGCCGGTCTGCATGGGCCAGCAGTCGGCCTAGCCCACCCCACTTTTTTCTCCGCTTTTTCCCTTATCTTTTAATGATACAGATAAATCAGACTACCGCTGCTCAGAATCTTGTTTTTGTTTTTTGCCAGGGAGCAAGCAGTATTATAGTTAACATGATTAGCTTGTATCTCATACCTTTCTTTGGTAACCACTTTCCAATCATTCCTGGACAAGTCACTTTCACAGGAAGTGAGTCCGCTGGCATGGCTTTGGTCCACCCATCCTTGAAAGTTAAACATCAGATCAGTTTCGTGCCACTGACCTTCATTCTTATATCTCTCACCTTAAATATGAAATCTGTCATACAGTAAGTACAGAGGACTTGATATTGCTAGCTGCTACCTTAATCATTTTGATAACCAGATCTAAAAGAGTATACCCCATTTTTCTCCGCATGAAATTATAAAATGATGCTGTTTAAATCTGTCTTCAACAAAAATAATCATCACCTTGACGATTGTCTGTAAATGACAGCCAACTATTTGCTGTTTTCAGGAGGAAAAGTGCTACTGCTTCCGGTAATTAAGATTTGGACTCCTTTTATAAGCTGTATTGGTGACTTGTGATTGGCCAGCTACTTATTTTAAGATGTCTGGATTTCGGTAAACACCGTCCAAGAAACAAGTCCTCCATAAACATCCAATTGGTATCATGTGCTATGTGGTGTAACTGCCAAGTCCTTCACTAACTTGAAGACCTAGTATTGTGGCGAGACGCCAACTGCAGCCCTTGAATTCTTTCCTTTCCCTTCATTTCTTGCCTCTCCATCTTAGTCATGACATATTGTGAATATTGAAAATGCAGTCTATGTGCTTAACTCACTCTGATTACATGCACACAATATCCCAGATAATAGCTCATATATCATATATCATATCATATATCATATTGTATCATATCATATCATGGTTAAGGCCTTATCCGGGATAAGCTGCTGTCCATTCAGTTTCTTTGTCCATGTCTGCATCTAAGTTTTGTCTTCGTTTGATGGCTGGGAGAGCTGGCATTGGATTGGCTGGGAGAGTCTGGTGTGCTGCATCCTGTGGGCCCAGGGACCACGGCCCTGCCCGGAGCTGCAGACAAAGAGGGCGGTCTGACAGGACGCAGAAGTGGGACAGGCTAAGCTAACTGCTAGCCCATACAGACCGACAGTTCCGACAGTCTTCCTGGCTGGTGTTCGTTCCCTTGGACAGTGATTTTTTTTTTTGTTTAGTTTGGATATATGTGTTAGTTTGGATATGTGTGTTCTTGTAGTTTTTGGATATGAGCTTTTGTCTCTTGTTGCACTGCTGTGGGCTGGGGGGAAACGATATTTGGTTTCATTTCATGTACGAAAGTACATGAAATGAAATGACAAATAAAATGTTCCTGATTCCTGATCTTTTTATATGCCATTTATTCATAGCCCTTTATCTATGTGTCTCTTAAAAGATCATTCTATTTCTTTTACAATCTGGGTCTCATTTTTGTAGTTTTACCATTGTGCACATCACTTATAATCATTTACTCATTTAATTTATAATTTAATTTATAATCATTTAATCATAGACTCACCATCTTCATTTTGGAGATGATGGACATGGAACGGCCGCTATGGTGTCTTTTAATGGGCAATTCAACACAAGCCTTAAGCCTGTCCTAACAATGACAACCATGCAAAAAAGCAGTTAGACTGTGTACATGATGTGCCGTTATCTAGGACTTCTCAATTGCACTGGCCGGGCAGCTTCCTTCTGGTTGCAGCTAGTTACGGTAAGTGAGATGGTCGTTCCTGCAAGTTGAATCAGGAAGTAGCTTAGCAATGGATCCACCATTGACACTATTGGACATTTCCGGTAATAACTTTTAACTTGCAGTTTCAGTTTGAATTCCACATACATGATTTAGATAATGTGGTTGAACTGAACTTGTTGAAACGTGTCTGATGATGCTTGTGCTCCATTGTCCCGTCAGATGCTGCTGTCCAGCTGAGTCCAGCCGTGGTCACGTACCCAAAGCCTCCACAATGAAGCCGGTGAGTAAATGCTCTCATAACCAAGATGCATGAGGCCAAAAGCTGTCTGATCCAGCTTGTAAAAAAATAGGAATTATCCTTTAATAAGTGGAATTTCTCTTCCAAACCACACTCTTATATCCTCTTGCCGCTGTCTTTTGCTTCTCGACACTTTTAATAAATCACCAAATAATTAGTTTCATGAATAAGTAAATACATTTAATAATACATTTCTGAAATTTGATTTATATATTAATACCAAATAATTCTTTTGACACTTTTAATGAATGTTGTACAGTAGGTCACCAATTTTCCACTCAATTCCCTCGTCATTTAGCAAGCTAACCTGCCTCAAAATGTCACAAAATACTGGATCCATTTGTGTTATTTACGATTTTGTCGAGAATTTTGGTAGTGGCCTCTGCTTAACGATGCAAAAAAGAGCTTGCTCAGTATGCAGAAGAAACCCACTGACAGTAGAAACTGTTTTTAAGCTACAGTATCCCAGTTATTATCATTATAAACCAGGTATTATCCAGGTTTCTCAGTACACCCTGATACCCCCTGACAGAGGGCATATACCCTGCTAGCTCTGATAAAATTCATTATGCTTTCTATCAGAGCTAGCACTTTTTTTCTTTAAAGACACCATCTGTTATTAACACTTAGACTAAGACAAATTCTTCATTTGGCCATTCAAAATAGAAATACTGAAGTAAAATACTTTATTACAGATACTGTGATTTGTACTCTACTGTGATTTTATTATACTTGAAAAAGTATAGTTACAGGTAAAATTTTACACAAGTAACATGAGTAGTTGTAATTTGTTGCTTTCCACCTCTGCCCTTTCCTCTCTCTGGGCCACCCACAGGTGATGGCAGTCATCTTGAAAAAAAGGTCCAGGAACGGCCCAGGGTCGTTGGACTCTGCCATCTCCTGATGCGGGATGTGGGGCGGGGCTGCGGATGACCCGTGACTGGCCATGCAAGTGACTCATGTCAGCAGCTGTTGGATGGCCTCTTGGTCTGCCGGCTGGGCCTCGGTGATTTCCCACAAAGTGCGTCCCTGTGACTCATGGAGCCGGCAGAGGAGCTCAAGGCCCTGACTGAGGAGAAGTTGGTTCTGCTAGAGGTTCTACCAGGGTTGCTGCTGATGATCCATCTCGCTCTTCCCACCTGTGGTTCCTCCTGTAAGGGCCACCAGTTAGTCGAACAAGGTACATTGTAGAGGACCACACACACACACACACGCACACAGGGATCACTGGGTTGCAAGCGCACACACACGCACAGGCATTATTTGGCTTTTACTGACATGCAGTAGTGTCAACACAGTGTGTCAAAGTATATGACTAGCTATGCTAATTACGGCCAACAAATAGCATCAACTATTTACACAAATTAAAGTCCCGCCATAGCTGCTGGTGTGTGTGTGTCCAAGGGATGTCAGTTCCAGCCTTACTGCAACAGACAGAAATAGCTGTTAGATTGATTACTAATTGTTTGCAGCTGTGCCCACCTATTGTTATACAGCTACTGCTCGCTCTCCCTCTCCAGACGGACACACCACTCCACCACGATGCTATAAATACTCATTACGACATTAGTGTTGTACTGCAGGGATATATTGTGCAAGGACATTCAAACTATGGGATGTGACATGATAGGTGCCGTAGCATAATATCTTGCTTTTTCATCCCTCCTACAGGTAGAGGGAGATCAAGATGGTGTCTTTATAGATACAGATGTCGTTTGATGCAGCCCGGCGATGCTAGTAAAGCAGGCACTTCAATACACCTCACGCAGCACAGCAGAGTGCTTTTTTTTCTCTCTCCTTGAGTAAACTAACATTGCACTTATTTTCAGCCAAACAACTTCTTTAAGGTCCTCTGACAGCCTCAGTCCACAAAGGAGCACGCAGAAGGTTGAGAAGGAGGTGGAAGAGGAGGAGGGAAACGGCAGAAAGGAGCTTTTAAGGCAAGCTGAGCCACCAACTGCTGCTGCACATCTTTCCTCTTATCTTAATAAGTAATGAGTCTGCCACAGGCTGACAATGAAGTATTTTGAAAATAGTTCTAATGTATGGCTTTGAAAGGAATTGCCAGGCATTGATGTATAGCATGAACAGGCCTGCAAACAAGTGAAATATTAATGGACAGTTTCCCAGGAGTTAATGTGGGGGTTTACCTGATTGCTTTGGTGAGAGAAGATGTGGTGGAATGGGGAAAGCATGCTTATGAATAGGATGTGATGGTGCCTGGAGAGCTGGGAGGGCTGCTGGGGATACTGTTTGGAGTGTGTGATGTTTTGTTTGCCCCAAGATGGCCTAGCCAACATCGTTCCCTTGACACCTCAAACACATTACAGTGGATTTATGTTTCGCAAAGTCAATAGTGGTGGTCACATTGATAGCCAGCAGTGACTATAACAGGAAGGATGCAAATGTCAAGCTGAACGTTCTAGTACAACATTTTCAAGTATTTCAGTAAAGGAACATTCTGCAATATACTAACCAGGAAAATTCTGCAATATACTTATTTTTTACATCAGTTTCATGGAGGCATTCGTGACATTGTGTTAACTCGTGGAAGTAAAAATAACACTGAATGTTGTTGTTTTCCTCTGGGCGACAGGTATGGGTGCAAGTCCATGAATACTGGGATGGCATCCAGCACATCACCTGTGCCCCCGTCCATAGGGTTAGCGGTTGTGTCAGGAATGGCATCTGACATTAAATTTTGCCAAATCCATATGCAGATTGACAAGACCATACCGGATTGGTCGAGGCTGCCAATGCTGCTGTGCCCTCACAGGGTACCGACGGAAACAATAAAATCCACCGTGGCGACCCCTGAAAAACAGGGAACAAGCTGAAGAAGATGAAGCAGAAGAGGTGGAAGAAGCAGAAGTCGCAGAAAAAGAAGGAAAAGCAGAAGAAGAAGTAGTAGTGGTAGTAGTAGGAAGTAGTAGTGGTAGTGGTAGTAATGGTAGTAGTAGTAGTAGTAGTAGTAGGTAGTAGATGGGACCACTGGATTTTACCCAGTCAAACAAGCCTATCATATACAGATACACCACAAGGGAGCAGCAGTGTAAAAGGAAGAGAGTCCAGCTCATTGAGTGCATCCCAGACCGGTGGAGGACAACTCTGAACTCCTCTTAAGTAAGAATTACAGTAAAAGTAATAAGTGACAGAGGTGTAGTGAAAGAAAGGGGAGAAATCTATACAATGGGCAACTGAAAATGAACAAGTGCCCAAAGGCAAGCGTAGCATTTGACAGGATTCCTCATCAAGCTGAGATTTGAATTAAATATACTCTGTCTGAGAGTGTTTTATGGTTATATGGCGAAGCCAGGAGCGCAAGAAGAGCAGAAAGCAACCCCCCCCCACCGCCGCCTCTGTTCAAATTGTGTGCTAAGAGTGTGAGCATACAGTAATTGTTTTAAGTGCTTTACCCAGGAGATGAGGCCTAAAACAACACTGACACACTGGATTAAAAAGATCCGTTTGTGATCAGCAGTGGCATCCCCAAATGCTTGGAAATGCCATTCAAGCACTGGAAAGGTCAATAGCTAGAATAACTTTCATCAGGGGAAAAAGAAAACTTGGACCTGCTATTACAAATTGCTTCCAGATTCGCTCTCTCTCACTTTCTGTCTCTCTCTTTGAGCGAGTTATTGCCATCAGCGGAGACACGGATGCTATTTTAGCAGATTGTTGCATTTCACGTTCACATGTTAAATGAGGGGGTCTGAGTCAGAATTATGACCCTCTTTCTTGTTCAGCGAGCCCCTTAATATTTGGCTTATGGGCAAAATTAGTTCTCTCCAGGGACGTTATTACAGATGAGGAATGTTTTATTTATTTATTTATTTATTTTATTAATAAAAAATTGCCCAGTATTTTAAACAAATGGCCTGGTTTGCCTTTGCATCGTCTCTCTGGTGACGAGATATGTCTTTAAGAGGAATTGTGTGCTTGTTATAGTGAAAACACTGGTCTACGTATAGGTTACTACACCGCAAAGCACCACTTTAGCTAAATCCTATATCATTATGTGCTGTGTCCTTTTCCCCCCATTGCATTCATGCATCATGTGTTTTCTTGGGGGGGGGGGCTTTGAATTTCCTTTCCAGTAAGTTTCTCCTCCTACGAGGGACAAAGGGACAATGAATCGGTAACTGATTAGTCTTCATGTGATGTTTCACAGTGTTTGCTACGTCGAATAGCAGCTCTGCAAATAGGGCCTATTACTCAGGCTTAACTTCTCTGTTTAGAGACCGAAGTGTGTTGACCGTGCAATGCCTCCCTCGCGTCGTGGTTGTTCTCTTTGTGACTGGAAGTGTAATGTGTGGTGTTAAATAAGCTCTCCCCGATAGTAGTGCCACCACTTTGGGTGTGTCTGAAAGAGATGTATAGTGGCAGTGGATGTGACAGGGTGTTGTTGTTGCTGTCTTCTGTCAATCACATGAATTACACCAAGACGACAACACCCAAAACCCTTATGTGACAGACTTCCATGGTGTCTTGGTGCACTTCACAACGACATAGTCCCCCCCCCCCTCTTTTTTTTCTCCTCAGTTTTAACTGGCCAATTACCCCACTCTTCCGAGCCATCCCGGTCGCTGCCCCACCCCGTCTGCCGAGCCGGGGAGGGCTGCAGACTACCACATGCCTCCTCCGATACATGTGGAGTCGCCAGCTGCTTCTTTTCACCTGACAGTGAGGAGTTTCACCAGGGGGATGTAGCACATGGGAGGATCATGCTATTCCCCCCAGCCCCCCCCCCTCGAACAGGCACCCCGACTGACCAGAGGAGGCGCTAGTGCAGCGACCAGGACACATACCCACATCCAGCTTCCCACCCGCAGACACGGCCAATTGTGTCTGTAGGGATGCCCGACCAAGCCAGAGATAACACGAGGATTCGAACCGGCGATCCCTGTGTTCCGTTGCTCCAGGCACCGGAATAGACTGCCACGTCACCCGGATGCCCCCATGACATAATTAATTTGACTCAATTTGATTTATTTCAGAAATATTAAAGAAGAAAGAAAAGGCCATAATCAAATCTAGCTTCCATGTCATTGTGAGGTCAAGCATTCTTACAGTAAGTTGCTGTAATATCCTGTCTGTGGGTCACATTCGCCACACTCGCGCTCTCCTCCCTTTTCACTCCTGAACAGTGTGCCATTAGTGCTCGAAATGAAAAGCAAATATTAATATTCACTGCAGTTCCTCTGGAATGTCTAATATGGGAGGCCCAGGGAGGTGTCTGTTATACATTCCACATTTAATGACATATATTCATTTTCCTGTTCTCTGGGGCTACTTTTGCACCTAATGGCTGTGTTGCGTGGTCGCATCCAGGTTCTCAAGTTTGTTTTAATTGGAGGGTATAGAAAACAAAGCATTATTCATTTTAATAGAAACACTCATATACATGCATAGATAGATAGATAGATAGATAGATAGATAGATAGATAGATAGATATAGAAATTGAATTTTTATTTTGAAATAAACATTCCATCAACTTATTAAGATATTGATGTATACCTTAACCTAGAATAAGAAAATAATTATGTGATCAACCTATCAGGGGGCTGACTTTGGGTGTGCTTAGATGCACAAATTGCTGTAATAACACATTTATAGGCTACACTCAGATCACTGTATGCATACATACTATAATAATGTAATAGTGCAGACCGCAGCCACGTAGAGAGAATATAAAGCCAGCAAATAGCAGAGGATATATGAGCCAGTAGTCTGCTAATATCAGGTATCGCAAGCACTGTAATAAGGTTAATGAGAGCGAAAATAAAAACCTACCTGAATTATTGTAAATGGGTTATTCTGCTGTCATCTATCAACACAAAATTGGAATACTCGGTTAATCAATCGTAATGGTAATATCGGTGAGCATGTAAACACACTCAATAGTAAACAGTTTATCTCAAAACCCCTTGCTGAGTGCACAGGGAAAATACAATAGTTTGTTCCAGGTGCGAGCAATATGTCCTCAATGATGTTTTGCTTCCATTGATGCAATTTTTGAACTAAAGATGGACAACCTGGGACAAATGATATAGAGCGGTTGCTTAAAGCTACAATCCCCCCAACCCTGAAAAGCGGGTTAGTATTGAAGTGTCTTTATGAGAAGAACAGAGCGGAATACTCTGTAATTTCAGACCGATGGATGGTCCTCACTTTAGTGCCCCCACATTAGGAGACCAATTACTGTGCGTCGAGATGAAAGTGTCTCGGTAAATATGAAAGAGGTGGTCCGGGGTGACTTTAACGGAGTTAACCCGGGGAATAGGGTAGGATCAAAGGGGCCACGGAACCATATTAGCCAATCTGTCTGAGTCTACGTCCACCGCCACAGCACAGTTGACCCACACATCAGAAACTCAGTGGAGGACAACGTGTGTGAGTGTGTGTGTGTGTGTGTGTGTGTGTGTGTGGTGTGTATATGCGTCATTGGCTACCAACTTTCTCCCGACTCCTCCTAATCTCTAGACATCGAGGATGGCTGTTAAAGAATTAGCAACATGCATGCACGTATGCCGTCTCAATATGTTGTGTCGGCTGTGTGACTGAATAAGCAGAGCAGCTAGGCACGCGGGAAAGGTGTCTGTTATGTCGTCTGGTGAATCTGCTAACACGTCGGCATTCATTAAAGATGGAACAAAACCCTGTGTTACTTGGCAAACGTGCTCTTTCCGTTTTGTGGCGTCGAGGTGGGGCTGGCATGGAGGAGGTTGCGAGCGGATGGTCCTTAATTAGCTCCTCCAAACCCTTGGCTTAGCTGTTCGCCGTGCGCCCGCAGCCCGCCTGACAGCACCTTTGAAATGTGGCACTTTTGCTTGTTGGCCTTCTTGAGCGTCGCCGCCCAGATTTAAAAGCATATTGGTGTTTATGCACAGCGAGCTGTAATGATCTATCATACCATGTGGACGAGGGGGCCGAGTTCTCTGCGCCACATAAATAAGCAGCAATTTGGCCATCTGCTAGGATTCCTTCTGTCTCCCCGGAGACCCCCATCTGCCTTTACATTATCAATTACAGTTCAGCCATGCCCCCCCTCCCCCCCACCTCCACCCATCTACCACACACCCAGCCACCACCTCCCCTCTCCATATGACTGGCAGTATCCCAACTGCGGCAACACCCTGTAACTGCCTGGAAATGCCCCCCCAGACCCCACCCCCCCAGTACACACACACACAACACACCAACACACTCCACGTCGCTGTTTCTCACCAAATGCCGCACTTACTTATCTGAAAGCAGATGTCCTTGTTACCTGCTTTGCTTTCCCTTACATTCAAGTTTTTAGTTTTTGTTTTTCCAGATAACTGCTGTTTTTAATCCGTACTTTCATAAGTATGTGATACGTCTAGCCGAAGGAGTTAAAGGAATTGAGATGTAATCAGTGGTGGAGTTGGTGATGTGTGTTTTCTACTGTCCGCAGTATACCTTACCGTCTCCCCCGTGGGGCGGTGTTGTCGTTGCGTCATGTGTCACTTCACGGAGGCGCCAGTGTATCGCTGTACACTTGCCACTCAAACACAGCACATATACTGTACATACGCGGAGACTTACTGTACTTGTGCTTTAAGCGGCTGCTTGTTCCGCTTGTTAATTCAGCGCGGCGCTCCGAAACTTCGGATCGCCAGGTGAGTGTGCTCCCGAGCGTGGATGCGAGGAGACACCAGCTTGAGGGACTGAGAGGAATCCTTTGTTCTGCGGTTTCCAGGAAAGTCGGCGAGGTTCTCACGGGGACAGGTATGTGTGGGAAGAGGGCCCTTGTCAAGTGCACGGCGCCTCATTAATATGGAGACAGGTGCCCTTTTGATGAGTTCATAAGCAGTTCACCAGCAGCCTGGAAGTAGTGCACTTTACAAGGCTGTTCAAAGATCTTTGACATCTGAGGAGAGCCAGTGAAGCCAATAATCCTACTTTCAGCATGCGAGCCTTTCCTCCAAGATCAATCCCAGATCGAAACATCAAATAGAAGTGCTGCTTTTCTCTTTTTAACCCCCCCTCCCCGTACCAAAAATCACTTACTAGATGGTATAAGACAAGTTAGCAAAAGCGCCATTACCGCTGGGACGGGAGGATGGATAGATTTCCGTCAAATTGGGGAATATTTTCCTCCAATTTAGCCCAGCAGTTAAGAGCACGGCGTTATTGATAAGACCACGCTCGGGGTCCAGCACTGTACCCAGGGGCACAGAGGTAAGCAATCCACAGAAGTGGGCTTTCATGTTCATCTATGTACCAGAACAAAGCGAGGATTAAGTTTGGGCCTTTCATCCACCAAGCGGGAAGGGGTCTCCCCCCGTCCCCCCCCCTTTTTTTCTTTTTTCTTTTTTTTTAAGCACCTCTGGGGAGGGCCATGCGCTTCGTTGGAAACGTTTCAAGAGTGCCACAACACTGGCACCCCAGGAGCCTGGCCCGCCCGACAATCATCCAGTGTCACTTGCCTGGCATAGAAAAGTGTGGGAACATTTCCACAGCTATTATAGGGGCAATGGCAGATTGCTGGTAGATTGCAGTGCATGACGAAACATCGCCTTTCTGCAAGTGGCGGGCTAGCTGAGGCCCGTCCGTACGTGCGGTTCTGCAGAAATTCTGCAGACGGGAGCTGCTGTCACCGCGCACCGGCAAGAAACCCTGTCAATCATCGGATCTTTAAATCTGCTGACCTTCTATTTTGACGACAGACCAATCTTGTTGTATCGATGCTGTCATTTCCAGGGGGAAGAATGGATCCAGGTTAAACTGTAGATATGTCGGGAATCATGTTTCATCTGTCTCTAAGGTTTATAAGTAGATTACCTTTTGTAATTCGTTTTGTTACACCAGTCAATAAGCGTCCGATGCAAATGTGGTTCATTTGTATTTGAATTGATGTCCTGTCCCCATTAACTTATGCCTCTAATGCATTCTGGTACATTAGTAAATAGACCTGCCGGATTAATCATTAGTTCATTGGGACATTTGCTTTCCTTGTGCTTAATCGAATCTCTGACATTGGTAATAAGGGCAGACTTCACCTGCCTCCCCAGACACTCAAAAGCAAGTAAGAGTAAGAGGAAGCTTGTTGCCCTTCAGGTGGTCCGGCTTAAAAACTTTTTTTTAATTTTATTTTAGACATTAGTCAGATTTGTTGCAATCATAAACACAAAACAATGCTGACTCTCTTTTACGGTAGGGTGTTTCTTCTGCGCCATGGTCCAAACTTCTTTCATTTACTTGACAACCCAGCATCCTAACTTCTCAGCAATTATTTCTCTCCCCATCCCCCTTCTGTCATGTTGACCCTGATAATTATTGGCTTTTAAGTCTCGAGAATAAAACCGCTAAACAGACTACTTGTACATTATTTATTTAGTTGTAGTTAATTGAGGCGGAGCTCTCCCTGGGAGAGGGTGCTGCATGAATGCCTGCCGTCCACGTTTTCACAGCCAGCCGGCGCTGAATAGTGAGCCGTTAACCAACAGGGAAGAGTCCACGTCTTTATTATATTCATAGTTCTGGTTGGAGTATTCACGGCTGGTTATTAAGCCATGGTCTCTGCTGGGTTGCATAATGAGTACATTCATAGTCTTTACATAGAGACCCTGGAGCTGTAGAAATGGATTGCTGTAATTGTGGACAGAGAGAATTGCTGTCTGTCAGCTTGTGGCCTTGCAGTGGGAGCATGTCATCTCCCCTGATTCACTGCCATCAGTGATGATACATGGGTCGCTGCATTTCTAGAAGTCAATGCTGTGAATTAAGTGAGGGAGAGCAAATGTATGTAGTGGCTTGCATGGGAACGGTTAGGAACCACCTCAGTCCCTTGTTATGAATAAATTCAGGATATAACAATTACATGCAATGCTTTTTCTGGCCATCCACTTGGATGAAGTGATTCATTTTTTATGTGAGCTATAGGCGTTTAATGCATTTCAGTCATGCTTGTTGGATGTTTCGAGTTGGGAGAATGTGCATAGAGTGAATAGGACTGAGTATCACTCTATGCAAGGGACATGACTGGGAATACCAATACTGCCCCTACATTGGCTGTGAATGGCTCGTGCACCCACAGAACCATGTCAGCGCTCTGCTTTCCATTTTGTCTCCGGATGAGTTATTATTAGAACAATAGTGATACCGATATCAGCTTTCCTTTTACTCAAGCCCTGACACAGGTGCACATATGACCCACATACATGCACATACATATATCACCATGCTAATGTTTGCTGATGTTAGTTTCACAAATAGTTCTCCACACATAGTATGTATTATAGAAACAAGTTTTTGCTAAAATTTGTGGGAAAACCCTTCAAAATAAGTGGGAAAACATTCATAATGTATGAATATTAATAAATATCAATAGATAATTTATTAATAAATTGATAATGAATCATGTTTTCATTTCTTTCTCTCTTTTTTTTCCCTTCAAAACATTAGCTAAAAGGTAAGGGGAAAAAAATTCATAGACGACCCCTCAACCATATAGCTGTCAGCTTGGACATCAACACTGGATTGGTGACATTGCTGTGTGATCATTTTGGAGTAATGGAAATGCTGCCTTGTACACTTACGGTGGACAAATCTGCACTGCATTGAACTGTCACAATAGCATCTAAAATACCAGCATTATGGGGCGTGAGGGTGACGTGGCAGTTTATTCCGTTGCCTACCAACATAGGGATCACCAGTTCGAATCCCCGTGTTACCTCCGGCTTGTTCAGGCGTCCCAGACACAAATGGCTGTGTCTGTGGGTGGGAAGCCGCATGTAGGATATGTGTCCTGGTCGCTGCACTGGCGCCTCCTTTGGTCGGTTGGGGCGCCTGTTCAGGGGGGAGGGGGAACTGGGGGGAATAGCGTGATCCTCCCACGCGCTTCGTCCCCTGGCGAAACTCCTCAATGTCAGGTGAAAAGAAGCGGCTGGCGACTCCACGTGTATCAGAGGAGGCATGTGGCAGTCTGCAGCCCTCCCCGGGTCGGCAGAGGGGGTGGAGCAGCGACCAGAACAGCTCGGAAGAGAGAGGTAATTGGCCAAGTACAATTGGGGAGAAAATGGGGGAAACACCCCCCCCCAAAAAAAGATACCAGCATTACCACTTCAGGGTTAAGAAAAGGCGAATAAAAAATACTTCCCCCTCCCTCAGAAACAGCTTTTGAGTTTCCCTTCAGCCAGGCACTTGAACCTTTCTTGCTGTCGTGCAGCTGCTGTATGGTCATCTGTGGTTTCGTTGGCCACCCCCCAGATATGAAAGCCGTGTCGCAAACATGAACCAGGATTTCACTGGAAGACCATACCCGCAGACCATGCCCTTGCCTTGGAAAAATAGATGTTTAATGAATTTGCACTTGAAATCTAAACGCTGAACTCAAGATTTGTATTTATTTATTTATTTACTTGACATGCGCTGCACACAGACCGTATACAAACTTGTCTGAATTCTGCAGCAGACCTCTCCCTCCCCGCTCTCCCGCCGGGCAGAGTGCTCACTCATCAGCCTGCGAGATGTGTGGTTTTACCAGCAGGAGCTATTATGCCCTGTGTGGTATCTAACAGCCCGTTCAAACAAAGGCTCCCATTGTAAATGTGCCCCTAACCCATAACCCACCCAATCAGCGCTTGTGCGTTCCTTTTGTTTTCCAACCATCCCCATGATACATCCATCTCCCTAATGGATTTTTTTTTTTTTTTTTTTTTTGGGGAGGGGATAACATGGTTCAGAATCAACCAGCGCCAGCCTAGGAGAATTGCAGAGGGAGTTGGGCCATACAACAGACCCTTTAAAAAGCAAGATTAATAACCCAGTGCTAATGATGTCATAGCTAAGTGTTTTCTGTTGTATTTACACATCCGCCTGGCCTGTCAGGCTCCTGCTCATCGCTGAGAAATGGAACCGGCACATCCTGACACTAATGCATCACCGAAAATATGTGAAATGAATAAAGCCCGTGCTTTCCCGCAACAGACAGGGGAAGTACAAACACTCCATTTGACATTGACTCAATGGCGCCTATGCCCTGTGCAAATACTGTTATTCTCCCCCAACTAACTGGGCCCTCCCATCCTGCCTTGATGGAAGAGCCATGGAGGGGGAATGCTCTCTCACGCCAGTGTGGACTAATGAGACATATTAATGACATTAGACTCTTGATTTAGTGCATGCATAATTCATAATAATTGATTGCCGTGGTTTAAAGGAGTACCTTTTGTGAGAAAAATTATCCTATTAAACCAGGTGTAATCCAAATTTGAACTGTCAAAGCACCCGGCTCTCATTCCATTTCAATCTGTTAATTGTCATAAGCATTTTAGATTGATTATTCATACATTTAGAAGTGAGCGTTCATTCATAATTTTCCTTCAGCTAAAGTGGATGTGTCACCGTTTCTCTCTGGAGGTATAGGGATACCCTCCCTCAAATAATTTCTCACACTCACATAGCTAAGGGGTGGATATTAGCGGGAGTAATTTTTAAAATAAATATTTCCATAGCATGAAATTCATCAGAATCATCAGTTTAATCTCTGATGTCTCTGCCCCTCTCCATCAAGTGAGTTATTCCACGGTGACTTTCCGGTGCAATCCATTTTCTTTCTTTGAGAGAATCCACTGCAATGGAAGGCCTTAGTATAGACAAAAGCAAAGATTGCATTCATAACAGCATGACACACTGCAGAAATATGGACTACAATAACTACCAGTTCTACTTAAGGGTTGGTGAGTTTTCAACCTTGTTAGTATTTCAAAAGTTTGGTCTGTTTACACTCACTCACACTCATCCAGCATCGTCCTTGTGGGTGTTAGCTACTTGCGCTGCCTGCCTGATGATGTTGCCCCATCTGTCCCTGTCTCTTATGGCGTTGAAAATTTCCACCATAGAGTGTCCTGTCCATTCCTTTAAATTGTCCATATACTTCATCCTGGGGCGGCCATGTCCTCGTTTACCCTCCATCTTCCCTTGTATGATGTCTCTTGTGAGAGAGCATTTTTTGTTTCGGCTAGAATGACCAAAGAAGCTCATCTTTCTTCTAACAATGGCACCATATAGTTCTCGTTTGATGCCAAGTTGTTGCAGGATGCTTTGATTGGTTCTTTTCTCTTGCCAGTTGATGTTTAAGAGTCTTCGGTAGAACCACGTTTCAGCAGATTGTATTCTCTCTTTATCTTTTTTGTCTCAATGTCCAGCCTTCTGCCCCACATGTCACAGTAGGCCATATTATTGCCTTTAGAATTTTTAGTTTTAGTTTGTTGGATAGGTCTTTGTCTTTCCAGATATTTTTCAGTTAGATCAATTTTGTTTTTGCGATAGCAATACGTGTTTGGATATCTTTACAGTAGCCGTCATGAGATTTTAAGGAGCCCAGGTATTTTAAGTTTTCAACTCTTCCAAGTTCTTTGCCTTCTATTTTGATGGGTTGGTATGTGCCTTTCCCAGTGTGCATTACTTTGGTCTTGTTTGTGTTCAATTTCATATTCTTTAGCTGGCCTTTTTTGTTTATGTTGTCGAGAAGGTTCGTTATTTCATGACGGTTATTTCCACAGAGAGCCATGTCGTCTGTGTATCTCAGGTTTGATATTTTTCTGCCTCCAACTTTGATTCCTTAATTCTTGACTTCTGCTTCTCTCATGATCTGTTCAGTGTAGATACTGAAGAGATGAGGAGAGAGGATAACGCCTTTTTGAATTTTGAAGGGGCTTGTGTGGTTGTTGTTCCAACGGATAACACCTTCTTGGTCTTTGTATAGCGATGCTATGAGTGATATGAGGTGAGGTGGAAAGCCCATATTCTCCATTGTGTCAAAGAGTTTTGCATGACTTACATTATCAAAAGCCTTACTGTAGTCTATGAAAAATATGTACCCCTCTTTTTCATTGTATTCATTAATGTTCTCAATGAGGACTTGTGATGTGCATAGCATATCAGCTGTTCCTCTTCCAGCTTTGAAATCAGCTTGTTCTTCTGCAATTTCAGTCTGTTTAAAATGATGTAAAGTAAAATTTTGCTTGTGTGGCTAAAAAGAGCTATGATCTGGTAATTTGAGCATTCCTTTGGGTCGCCTGATTTGTAGAGCATTACAAATTCTTGCTTTTTCCATTCTTGTGGCCACTCTTGTTTTTGCCAGATTTTGGTGCATAGCAGGTGAATGGCCTATTTTCCTAAGTTTCCAGAATGTATAATTAGTTCAGCAGGTATGTTGTCTAAACCTGGTGATTTGCGTGCTTTAAGAGGTTTTATAGCATCCTCAATTTCGTTCATAAGTGGCAGAGGTTCAAGTTCTATTTTTACTTCTGCTATGATTGGGCTGACTTCATTTTGCAGGAGGCAAAAAAGCTCTTCTCCATATTCTTTCCATCTGTTCATGACTTTTTCATTTTCATTTATAGTTCTCTTGTCTTTGTCCTTCACACTAGTTGGTTAGGTGAAAAGAGTTTTCGTTTCACACACTTGGTTTGATCGAACAATTCTTTTGATTTGTTCTCTTTCTCGAATTCTGTAATCTTCTGGCATTCCTGTTCCAGCCAAGTACGCTTATCTCGCCGAATCTGTCGCTGTAATTTTCTTTTGAGATTCCTATATTCCTTTAAATTATTGCTTATTCTAGCCTTTCTCTTTTGTTCTGCAGTTTTTACAGTTTCATCGCTTATCCATGGCTTTGTCTTCTTTCATTTCTTTTTCCTTAATGTTGTGTCTGCGGCGGGCAAATATACTATAGATTTGATGCTTTGCCATAATTCCTCAGGTGGTGTCTCTTCTGAGATGGTTGTGAGGAGAGTTCCAAACTTAATTTCTGTCTCAATTTGGAAATTCGTCTTTATGCTTTCATCTTTGAGTTTTTCTACATCATGTCTTAGTGTGGGCGTTGTTGCTTGTGCTTTGAATGTTTTGATTCTTACTTTTGCACAAACCAAGATGTGGTCAGTGTCACAATCTGCTCCTGGTCGATTTTTGCGGTTGAGAAAAGATGTCATCCAACCTCTATTTACCAAAATGTAGTCAGTCTGGTTTGTTGATTGTTGATCAGGTGAAATCCATGTATAGAGTCTTCCTGGATGATGTTTAAACATTGTATTTGTGATGGTCATTTTGTTTGTGTGACAGAAAGTCAAAAGTCTCTCCCCTCTATCATTGCGTTTTCCTAGGCCATACGGTCCGAGACTGCTGTTCCTCTGTTCACCTTTTCCAACTTTTGCGTTGAAATCTCTCATTATTATGAGCAGGTCTTTGTCCTTCAGGGAGTCTTTGACTGTTTGTAGCTGGTCATAAAAATCCTCTACTTCTTCTTCTGTGCTCTGAGAGGTTGGTGCATAGACTTGGATAAATGTTGTTTTTGTTGGTCTTGTGTCAAACTTTACCGTAAAGATACGATCAGATATTGGATCATAGCTTATTAGGTCTTTCTTAGTCTCAGGATCTAAAATTAATACCACTCCATTACGTCTGCCCTTGTCATTTCCACTGTATAAGATGAAGTGTTCATTTGATTCAAAATGGCCACTGCCCCGCCATCTGATCTCTGATAGTCCTCTAATGCTCATTTCCAAGCGTTCTAATTCCTTTAAGAGTAGGTACAATTTTCCAGAGTCCAATAAAGTCCTAACATTCCATGTTCCTACATTTAAAATTTTGTGTTTCCTACGCAAGGGACCTCTCTCTTGAGATCAGTTCTTACAGGGGTCAGATGTAGAGCTCCCTGCTGGGTTTGACTCTACTTCATCATTACTTGTATTCGCTCCTCTCTGGGATGTCCCCTCCCCAGCTGAAAAATTCTGGTTGACCCTGGGGGTCTCAATCAACTCAGAATATCTGTTGTTTTTCTTATTTTTGACCATGACATAACATGCACGAGTTTTGGGCAAAGAATAAAACCAGTAGTTTGCCGTTGCTTTCTGGATTGGCAGTGCACGTACTGTGCGGAGGCCCTGGCCATTGTTCCATTGGAATCTTCTGCCCACAGCTGTGATGACAAAAGCCGTTACCAAAACTGCTTCTGCCACTTTCTGACATCATCCGTCCCCTGCTTACTAGGACTTGGTGTGTGTACCCTTTAGTCTGGCCCCTCCCCCAGCAACCTGTCCAGCTTGGTTGCACCTGCCAGGGGCACTAGTCCCCCACTGGCATAGCTCCCGGGATCATAAGGACATGCAAGCCTCTCCACCACAACAAGGCAGGTACACAAGGAGAAGGGTCTGTTTACACAGTTGTCTTTTTTTATAAGGGTCGTTGTCATGCAAAACTCTGTAATTCAGGCCTCTGTAGGATTGATGTTACTATTATTTTTTCTATATTTTAATGTTCATGTTCAATTTTTCAATGTCCCTGCTCCTTTTCAGTACTGCCTTTATTCACATTAAGACTGTTCAACACTTCTCAGAGCTTCTGAGTAGTTTGGGATGAAGTGCTTCATGTGATGTGATATGATGTGTTGTGATGTGATGTAATGTGATAATGTGATGTGATGTGATGTGATATGATGTGATGTGGTGTGGTGTGGTGTGGTGTGGTGTGCTACATGTGATGTGATGTGTGATGTGATGAGATACATGTGATGTTTTATGACATGATGTGATGTGATGTGTTGTGATGTGATACGTGTGACGTGATGTGATGTGTGATGGGATGTGATGTGATGTGATGTGATGTCATGTGATGTGATATGATGTGATGTGATGGATGCTACTTAAGAGGCTTAAGAGGGCCAGGATTAATCCAGCTGGCAAATGTTCCATTCCTCTGCCTCCTTAAGAAGGCCATAACATCATGAAAAAGTGGCTGCTATAGCTAATACTGTTTAGCCTAGGTTTGAAACATACAACCTTAATTTTAATATCTGAGGAAATATGCATATTTAGTCATTTTGTAACCATTAAGAATCCATGATAGCCACGTTTTTAATTGTATTTTTCCCTCTCTAACAGCATTTGTCAAAATCATTACATTTCATTACATTAATGTAAGAAGGTATAGTCAGAGCATAGTTTAGGTAATAATTTGTGTATCTATGTAAAAAGGAATTTTATAGCTAATGTCCTCTGCATTACACAATGCATAATGTGTTTGGCAAAAGTCTAAGTTTAATGTTTTTGGCCTTTGTTATGTGCTTGATTCTGTTTTTGTATCTTCAAAGTCCCAGTCAGTAATGACAGTAATACTCCCCAAATTGATACACTATCAAATTACAAAGCAAACTGTTGGCCTGAAAACATGTCTTTCACTGTGAGATTTACTATGTGGGGTTTTGGTTCAAGGTTATTTTGTAGCAGCTGAACTAATATATGTTTCTCACGTGTATATATCAAAGCTGTGAAATATTTGTTTTGTGTTTGTGAAATTTGCAAAGCCTTGAGGGAAAAGGGTGTATGTTTGGTCTCCTGGTGCAGACCATACCATCCAGAAGTCATGCTCCTCACACTGGATAAAAACTGTCGATGTTCGAATACAGTGTCAGAATTGGACCTTAAGGGGGACGTCTGGGTGGCGTGGTGGTCTATTCTGTTGCCTACCAACACAGGGATCACTGGTTCGAATCCCCGTGTTACCTCGGGCGTCCCTACAGACACAATTGGCCGTGTCTGCGGGTGGGAAGCCGGATGTGGGTATGTGTCCTGGTCGCTGCACTAGCGCCTCCTCTGGTTGGTCGGGGCGCCTGTTCAGGGGGGATGGGGAACTGGGGGGAATAGCGTGATCCTCCCATGCGCTATGTCCCCCTAGTGAAACTCCTCACTGTCAGGTGAAAATAAGCAGCTGGCGACTCCACAGGGATTGGAGGAGGCATGTGTTAGTCTGCAGCCCTCCCCGGATCGGCGGAAGGAGTGGAGCAGTGACTGAGATGGCTCGGAAGAGTGGGGTAGTTGGCCAAAAAATACAATTGGGGAGAAAAGGGGGGGTTGGGCCTTAAAGATTTGAGACTTTGCCTTCATTTGCTCATCTTTGCGCCCTTTCTTCATCTGTTCTTTCAAATATCATGACCGTATAATAAATAGAAGGACAGATAGATTCAAGCTGGAGGTGAGTGAGGTCATTGAGGCGAGTGGGTGGGTCGGTTAAAATTGCTGAACAGATGTAAAAGGGTCCTCTAACTTCTATTTTCCTGTAATAATAATCTATGTCAAAAAGGTTTTTATCTGATTCACACATAGATAATAAAAATGGATTTTCCTAATTAGAAATGTGTCAATGCTAAGTGCTCTGACTTTTCTGCATTCATCGGGCTGTATTGTTCTGATGAAATAACCAGTTTAATCCTGACCTCAAGTGACCCCGGCGTCTGTTTTGCAAACAGACGTGAGGGGTCGTTAGAAATTATAGGGCTGGGGGCAGATCCTCTGGGATTAAAGATAATGGTTCCTTTTTGTTTGGACGTATATGGACAGTTTGGATGATGAACCTATACATCCCTGGTTACATCTTCCTCCACAGCACATGATCGCAATGATCTCCGGCTGGCCGAAGTGCCTGACGTCTTTCCGTCAATGCTATGGAAGAGATCATGCATAGAAAGAGCTGTAGTCTCACATCTCTCCGTCGATGCTTTTATTTAAATTGATCATTCAATTCAAATGAAATCCTTCTAATCGCAGGAGAATGCATTCAAATAAAAGTAAGTGTATCAGTCATGAAATCTATTTCAAAGGCAGCTGAAGGGGTTGTTCAGGGCCTCTGCAAGGCATCGTTGCATAGCATCCTAAACAAGTAGGGGATTTTGATAAATAAGAATTGAATTTAGTTCCAGCTGTGACATGTTGATTGATCAAAAAGCTCATGGCTAAGACCTCCCTTCTCTCCCGTCGTATTTATCCTTTGTCAAATGGTTCAGAATCAATACTAGCCTTGTACACAACCCTTTCTGCTGCGGGCACTCGGGGAGGTTGGGGGTGGTTAAAGAATAGCAAAAAGAAAAACACCTGCTCTCTTGGCGATTGTTACTAATTTTTCCTGTCTAAGAGTTGAACACAAAATAATTATTTGCCATGGTGGTTGCAGGGCACAACAGATTATTGTACAATCCATTTAGATAACTTCTGGGAGGGGTGGGAAAATGAAACCGCCCCGAACCACAGAAAACTGCTGGCAGGGTGATATATCAGAAGCCTGAGAATATAAGTCAACTTAAAGATGCTACACCCTCCGCGCGGGCCTCGTTCTCTATATCATAGCGAAGGAAGCATGTCCCCTTGTCACAGTGCTGATTGATACTCGGTCCTTACTTGAAGATCTGTCAGGTGTTTTCTGCAGACATGACCGTAGTGGTCAACTGGATGTGTGGATGGATGGATGGATAGATTGACAAGGCAAGGATAGATTTTTAAGGCAATCCAGGTTTTCACGTTATTATCCTGAAGTCAGGAGCATCCATATGCTTAGTACAATACATCACCTTCATGTGTCCCCATGCAAGGAGACCAAAGCATGGTCTAATTTGTTACAGTATTTTGGTGGACATGTTTAGCTGTGAAGGATGCCGGTACGGTGCGTGCTTCTCTCCTATAGTCATCATGTAGTTAGGCTTCAGACAACCGTGTTTGTTGAATTTATCTGGCTTTGAGAAAAATTGAAGACATTTCTTATCATTTTGCATGGAAGTTCTCAAAGATGAGTCGAGACTATCTTAAAAAAAAAAGGGCAAAGTGCACCTTTCTGCTGTTTGAAGCTATTTGGTGCGAAGCACTGTCTGAGTGGAGTTATGACCCCCGGAGCCAGGGCTGCCAAAAGCTGCATGGATGATAAAATTCTAACTGTTGTTCAATGACAGGGGGAAAAAAATATCATGTAAAAGCCAAAGTTTTCATAGAAACGTCAAAAGGCAGTTGTTTCACCATCATACCAGCAAAATATGTATAATTTTGCAACCATCAGTCATGGGGGGGTCTTTTCTTGACATCGAGAACCCCCATAGTCTGTATGCGTTTGTCATATGTCCTGCTGCCACATTAGTTCAGGTGTCCGTCAGCTCTACTCTCCCTCTATTTACCTCTATTTAAAAACAAAGGAACCAACCCCTTTTGAATAAGTGTCCCTCCGTCAGCCCTGATAAGCCACTCTCCTCAGTATTTATGAAAGGAAGTGGACGTTTATGAGCTACAAACAAGCGGAATGACTCCTGTCGAGTTTTAACGGGTTTATTGAAATTTTAAGGTTCAGGCCACTTCACGATGTTACCATTAACCTGCTGGCACCTGGCTCTACAGCTGTGACCTAGAGGAGCGGTGGCGGATGGCGGGGGGGGCCCCCCGGGTCCCCCCCCCCCGTCCACTCCTCCCTCCCCCAGGCTGTGTGACGGCCATCAACAGGAATGTTGATCAGGCAGCGGCGACCAGAGCCTTCAAAACCAAGCCCTGCACCGTCACACATCACGGCATAGTCTACAACGTGATTTGTGGCGGGCTCAGCGGGATGGAGAGGCTTTTGAAAAAGAGATTTCTCAATTGGTTTTCCTTTTTCAGGGTGATGGAAACTGAGATGGCTTCCGCCGGGCCGGGAGAATTGTAACAGCCGCGCTTTGCGTAATGGTTTGTTCAGGTGTGGCGGAACCTAGATACCGAGGGAAGCGAGTGTTAAATGGAAGTTAACTGTTGAAGGCTCGGTCCCCGGCTAGGCTAGTTTGTGGCTGTAGCGGTTCTGCAGAGGGAGGTGGGGGCTCGGAGAGACAGGTATTTAGACAGCTGCGGGAAATTATATTTCTTCTGAAACGTCCGCGCTCCTCGACTGTTGGACGAGGAAGCTCCGGGCAGGAAGTGCGCTGCCGCGCTCTTCCCGATTAGCTGAGATGGGAGTGCAGTTGGAGCCAATGTTTGTTCCGCCTCGGTCAGCTTACTTGATTATTATTGTTTTGGAAATCCATTATGGTCTGGATGACGGATCTGTGGAGTTTATTTGAGGAACACAGTTATGGTAGTGGTTTGTGCAGCTGCTTTAGCATGTTGGCACGGAGGGCTGTGAGTTTGGGGGTAAAGAGAGTTGTGTCAGGGCATTGCTCTGGGGGGGGGGGGGGGCAGTAGAAGAAATCCAAATGTCACGTTTATTCAGATCGAAGTTTGACGTAATGATTGACATAACTGACAGGTGAACACCGCGCTCAGTTTTGCTGAATTTTGTTTTTAGTGAAGTTTTTACTGAGAAGGATCCAATGGTTGTCGAGGAGTTGAGATTAGTGCATGATATTGTAACGTTCATGTATAAGTAGACACGTTGGTCCTTGAGTAACGAAGTGGATCCTTTAGTCGACTGGTTAACGTTTGCGGAGCGGGAGACACGGGTTCGCGTCCCGGCTGTGGCGGTTCCCGGACTGCCCCCCGCCCCAAATTCATTACAGCATTTTCTTATTATAGCTAAGTGTTTGCACATGAAATGAATCTTGACTTGGGGAGATCCTCAATGAAAATCATAGGAGGTAACACCATTAAAGCAGAAGTGTGACATCTGTATACAAAATTCCCAAAGTGGGAAAATGAAATGGCTCGCCACCAGAGAAAATTGGACGTGTGTGAAACATTAATAGAAATACATGCAGTTCAGTGTAATAGTGCCCTGAGAAAGTGGTATGAATACAATGTAAGTTAAACCACTTTACCTACTTACACAGCCCATCACTACATTAAGTATACTGCCAGTGTGAAGTTGAGTATAAATAGCTGACCAAGTAATGGTAGAAGTACTGTAGGTGTGTACAGGAAACCAGCAGTAGAGTATTAATAGAGATGGTGATGTATTAGGGCTGTGAGAGAGAGAGAGACAAAAGGGCACTTGTGTTTGGAGGAGTGTAGTTCAGTTATCGATAAGGGCCACTGAAGAAGCCACTCATGTATATAATTATTTTAGCTTTTATGGTCCAGTATTGGGTTGTGCCTCATAGGAATTTGAATGACTCCACAGTGGTGACTGTGTGGCTATTGATGTCAAGGGAGAGAGGAGGGTTGTGGGTAGTTGGTGGTAATGGTGATGGTGGAAGTGGTGGTGTTGTGTGCGTGCGCGTGTGCATGTGTGTATGGGGTGAATGGCTTGTTGTGGCTGCACCAGGAAGCTGACAGGAGGTCAAGCAGCTAGCTTCCAGGTATACACAATCATTCAGTATTCACTGTATAATAAAAAAAAAACAGAAATGGTCACAAAAATAACAAAATTAAATACAGGGAGGCAATAAAAAAAGATTAAGTTTACCAGTACTGCTAAAATTACCAAAAGCGCTAGCATAAGAGCTAATTCCAAGTTGTACTTTGTAATTCCAGTTGTGTGTGGGAATAATCACTATCACTGCAGCTTAAATGTGCTTTGACCTGTCATGTATGTGGCTGGTACCCGTTTTATATTCACAAACTAAACTTGGTAACACAGTAGAGGACAAAACTTATTTTACTTTAGTTTGGATTGTTTTATAATCCATTTACAGCCAAACAAAAAGAAATGCTTTGTTCAATTAGCGCAGTTGATTATTCATTTAAAGGCCATTGATTATACTGGATAGGTTGTCTATGCCTTCATTATTCCCTTTGGAGGATAACAGCACTTTGTCAAGACGTGCGAAAGCCGATGATGCATACCTCTTAGCAGGATGACGTCTTCATCCATCATGGAAATTTTGGATCTCTCAATCTCCTGGCCCTCCGCTCTAAATCATAGGCCCCAGAGCCAATGACAGGCAGCCACTGTAACATGCGAGAGGGGCCACGGACGAGTTCTCCATTAATGAAAAAATAACATATCACACAATACAAATGAGTGCTGAAGAAGTGAGAGCACTTCAGAAATGCCCAGATAATTAGACTGTCCGGCAGCAGATTGATGGATGCACTATAATTACCTTTGTGTTATTATTTCAGGGCCAGACAAAAAGGAAAAGCTGGTTCTTCTTGCTTTGAGTCGCGCCGATTCATTAATCTCATTAATGTGTGGAATTAATATCATTTTATCAGACATTCCAGAGCTGCTGGAGGTGTGTGTGGCTGCAGTCATGATTCAGAGCTGTCAGCGAGAGAGGTTGCATCAATCTAATTCAACACACCGTCAGCTCATCTGCCTTCCAGTCACGAGATGGTTGAAACGTGTATACAAGGAATGTAAGGCTATGTTTGCTTGCTACTCTTTTGTGTATTGTCACAATGCGGACTGGCTGAGCACCACTTGTCTATGTCCTTTGTCAAGGTAAGTTAGGCCTCATGTGGGTCCGTCTCCATGGTCTGCTCTAGTCATTTGTACTAAAGTATACATGGTCACTTGTCTGATTTTATTAAACCTATGGCTAGTTGTTGGTATCAAATATATTTCTTATGTGAAATGATTGACAATGCAAGTGTGCTTAGGCTGCCATGCTTTACAACTGCTGTGAGCCCCTTTTGCAAGCATTGGGCCGCATTTCACAAGATATCAGATTTTCTCCTCTGTTATCAATATCCTCAATTTTTTTTGACAACATGGCAAAAAAAAAATCATTAGGTTTCATGTAATTTGTCTTGTGATGAGATCTTGTACTATAATTTTAGTGAATATAAACATTTATTTGTAAAACATTGGGGCAGCAGTTTGTCAGTGTAGACGGTTTTGCACAACTAATTTCAAAAACCAAAGTCAATATCAAGAACGGTTGATTGCTCTTTTTTGTTTATTCTGAGCCCAAATCCGTTTTTACATAGAGCTTTAACATCAGCTCATCAGCTCCCTGGTGATTACCAAACTAATGCACAATGCTCAATAATTCTAATTTCAGCTGTCCACAGCTGTTCTGATTGATGAATATATCGACAGTGAACTGGCTCTAATGTCATGCCATGGTCTTGTGTGAGCACAGCTGAGATTCAGGTTTTGTCAGTATGGTCAGTGTATATCTGTCCAAATTCTGCATATCTGAAACAACCTTGAATGCTCAGTGCATTCCTAGAGTTGAGAACAGCTTGATTTGTAGAATTGATAAGGATACAGAGAAGAGGGGCTATGCCCCCCACCTCACTTCACCCCACCCCAACCCCACCCCCCAACAAGGTCTCAGCACAGCAGCTGCTACATCATTATCAGGGAAATAACCATAGGTCTGAACAAAAAAAAATTCCAGCATCTGGGGGAACACTGAACACACAAAAGAATATTAATCTCAATGGTGGTTTCTATGTAGTTGATTTCTTGTTTGGGCTTGATATTGCTTGATATTAGAATCACTTTAATCGTCAGTTACAATACAGGGGCTTTTGTTGATGACATTAGTGCAGCGTTTATCAATATATTAGCTAGCGTATTAGTTTCACAGTAAATGCTGACACAGTATAAGGACAACTTATGCAGATGTGCAATGCATGGTATACAACAGATTAAAAAAAAACACACACACACACACATATATATATATATATATATATATATATATATATATATATATATATATATATATATAGCGGATGACATTGTGATCTCTAGCGAGAGTGTGGTGCAGGTTCAGGAGAGCCTGGAGAGATGGAGGTATGCACTGGAGAGAAGAGGAATGAAAGAATGAAAGTCAGTAGGAGCAAGAGGGAATACATATGTGTGAATGAGCGGGAGGACAGTGGAATGGTGAGGATGTAAGGCGTAAAGGTGACAAAGGCATATGAGTTTAAATATACTGCTCAAAAAAATAAAGGGAACACATAAGCAATGCAATGTAGCTCCAAGTCAATCACACTTTTGAGATATCAACCTGTCCAGTTAGGAAGCAACACTGATTTGTGAATCAATTTCACCTGTTGGTAAATTGTCTATTTTCCACTAGGTGGAAATTAGACAATTTGCAAGACAACCCCTATAAAAGGAATGGATTTGCAGGTGGTGGCCACAGACCATTTGCCTGTCCTCATCTTTTCTGGCCGATCTTTGGTTAGTTTTTCATTTTGCTAGTGCCCTCACCACTAGAGGTGGCATGAGGCGGTATCTGCAACCTACAGAAGTTGCTCAGGTAGTGCAGCTCATCCAGGATGGCATATCAATGCGTGCTGTGGCAAGAAGATTTGATGTGTCTCCCAGCACAGTGTCCAGAGCATGGAGGAGGTACCAGGAGACAGGCCAGTACACCAGGAGACGTGGAGGGGGCCGCAGGAGGACAACAACCCCGCAGCAGGACCGCTATCTGGTCCTTTGTGCAAGGAGGAACAGGAGGAGCACTGCTGGAGCCCTACAAAACGACCTTCAACAGGCCACTAATGTGCAGGTTTCTGCTCAAACAGTGAGAAACAGAATGCATGAGGATGGTATGAGGGCCCGACGTCCACAATTGGGGCCTGTGCTCACAGCCCAACACCGTGCAGCCCGATTGACCTTTGCCAGAGAACATCTTGGTTGGCAGATTCGCCATTGGCGCCCTGTGCTCTTCACAGATGAGAGCAGGTTCACACTGAACACATGTGACAGACGTGAGAGAGTCTGGAGACGCTGTGGAGAACGTTCTGCTGCCTGCAACATCCTCCAGCATGACCGGTTTGGCGGTGGGTCAGTGATGGTCTGGGGAGGCATATCCTTGGAGGGCCGCACAGACCTCTACGTGCTAGCCAGAGGTACCATGACTGCCATTAGGTACCGGGATGAGATCCTCAGACCCATTGTCAGACCATATGCTGGTGCAGTGGGCCCTGGGTTCCTGCTCATGCATGACAATGCTCGTCCTCACGTGGCCAGAGTGTGTCAGCAGTTCCTGTATGTCGAGGGCATTGATGCTATGGACTGGCCTGCACGTTCCCCAGACCTGAATCCAATCGAGCACCTCTGGGACATCATGTCTCGTACCATCCGCCAACGCAATGTCGCACCACAGACTGTCCAGGAGTTGACCAATGCCCTGATCCAGGTCTGGGAGGAGATCCCTCAGGAGACCTTCCGTTGTCTCATCAGGAGCATGCCCAGACGTTGTAGGGAGTGCATACAGGCACGTAGAGGCCACAAACACTACTGAGCCTCATCTTGAATCATCTTGAAGAATTTCCACAGAAGTTGGATCAGCCTATGTTCTCATTTTCCACTTTGATTTTGAGTATGATTCTGAATCCAGACCTTAATGGGCTAATGATTTTGATTTCCATTGATCATTCTTAGGTTATTTTGCTCTAAACACATTCCTCTGTCTAATAAATAAAGATTTTCAGCTGAAATATTTCATTCATCGAGGTCTATATTGTGTTTTTAGGTGTTCCCTTTATTTTTTTGAGCAGTGTACTTGAGGTCAACTGTCCAAAGTAATGGGGAGTGCAGAAGAGAGGTGAAGAAGAGAGTGCAGGCAGGGTGGAGTGGGTGGAGAAGAGTGTCAGGAGTAATTTGTGGCAGAAGGGTACCAGCAAGAGTTAAAGGGAAGCTTTACAAGATGGTAGTGAGACCAGCTATGTTATATGGTTTGGAGACAGTGGCACTGGCGAAAAGACAGGAGGTGGAGCTGGAGGTGGCAGAGTTGAAGATGTTAAGATTTTCATTGGGAGTGACGAAGAAGGACAGGATTAGGAACGATTATATTAGAGGGACAGCTCAGCTTGGACATTTTGGAGACAAAGCAAGAGAAGCAAGATTGAGATGGCTTGGACATGTGTGGAGGAGAGATGCTGGGTATATTGGGAGAAGGATGCTGAATATGGAGCTGCCAGGGAAGAGGAAAAGAGGCAGGCCAAAGAGGAGGTTTATGGATGTGGTGAGGGAGGACATGCAGGTGGCTGGTGTGACAGATGAAGATGCAGAGGACAGGAAGAAATGGAAACAGATGATCCGATGTGGCAACCCCTAACAGGAGCAGCCGAAAGTAGTAGTAGTAGTAGTAGTAGTAGTAGTAGTAGTAGTAGTAGTAGTAGTATATATGTACTGATGAGCCAAAACATTATGCCCACTCACAGGCAGGGGCGGATCCAGATTATTTTTACGTGGGAGCACAGAGGGGACCAACATTTAAATTGGGGGGGGGCACCCAAAAATGACATCAGAAATGAGGGCTGTGCCACCAACCTCTATCTTCAGCATTTAAGACTACTAAGAGGAATCGATTACTTTTCTTAAATTGTAAAGTTACACTATGCTCTTATTTCTTCATCATGTTTTTGTTGGTAACATTAATTATTTCACCTTGTAAGGAAGGTGCATATGACCTTGTCATTTTGCACTGTTAATATTAGAATTCTGATAGAAATGTCCCCTTGTTTACGATATTCTCATCAACATCTGGCTCTTATGTGCAATTACTAAACTCACCAACAGTAGCCTAAAGCAGATTAAGTGGGTATTGGGCATAATAACACTTTTTACAGCAATGTCAACTTTCACATATTGCAATATTTATTGCTATTATTTTTAATAATGATAATCAATACTCTCAACTCTGTGTAGTAAACAAGAATTCTCACATAATAAGCAATACTCCATACATTTTCACAATGAAATTGAGCACGATAACAACCATATTCTATAATCTTAATCAGTAATTTACAGAAGCCCCGAGAGGCAAGTGAGAGAAAAAACAATCTGGCCGTCCATTTTCTAAGTCTGATCTAAATTGTTTTCTCTCCTGTGTTTATGACACAGGTGACAAAAAAGGTTTTGCCAGGTTCTTTCTAAGTTCCTTAATTTTTTTATTTTCATCTAACCAGGTGGAAAAAATGATTTGCCAAGATCTTTTTTCCAAGTTACTTTTTTTTCATACGTGAAAACAGGTGGAAAAAAAACGTTTGGCAGGTGATTTTTTATTTCTTTCTTTTTTAGTCAGGATAATTTTTTTAAGCGTTTGTTGTTGTAATACTCATTTCGTCCACAGGAGGCTAAGGCGCACCATTACGCCATGTTCTACTTTCGGCTGCTCCCGTTAGGGGTCGCCACAGCGGCTCCTCTGTTTCCATCGCTTCCTGTTTTCTGCATTTTAGTGTCGTTTACAACGGCTTCCGCCTTGTTTGCGCCGTTACCCCATGTTCTAAATAGGATTAAAAGTATTCATGTTTTCTTCCAGGTGAGTTTTAATTTATCCATGCACTCCAAACACATGGTACATATGTTGTGTCATGTAACATTACTGTCATGTCTTTCTTTTGGCTAGAAATGTATTTTGATCGGTGCTAATCTACCATTAGCGTTAGCTATACTGACGTTAGCTGTTAGCCCGCTAGCTAGCGAGGGTTGCCAACTGCCCCGTATTAGCCGGGACGCCCCCTGTTTAGATCAAAAGTGGTTCGTCCCGTATCTGAATGATTTAAAAACATTTTATATATACACGTATACCGCCTTTAAATCTGGCCTATGTGTGCTTGTGTGGGAATACCGATGGGTGACGCTCGATTGGAAAGAAGCATCATTTTAAACTAACTGGCCCGTATTGTGTAACTTACTCGTCTCTTCCTCTCGATCCTGTTGGGGAAAATGAGCGCAAGTGTAGATGGCGATTCGGGCCCTCCGAAGAAGAAAAGATTGTGTACATACAATAAGCAGTGGGAAGAGAAGTATAATTGGGTTAAACCTGTCAGTGGCGACTTGGCTAGAGTTTTCTGCAACCTGTGTCGTCGGGAATATGCCGCAGACAATAATAATAATAATAACAATGATAATAACTATTATTATTATTATTATTATTATTATTATTATATAAGGCTCTGGGCAACCTATACGAAGCATCATGTAGGCTGTTACTCTGGCAATTTTTTCTTGATTACCCCCACCCTCCCGTCCCTCCTGTCCCGTTTCCCTGGGATAGAATGGTGGTAACCCTACGAGTGAATAACATATTGTTCATGGCTAACCAAAAGCTACAACCTAGGTTAAGTCAACTGCATTTCACTGCATTTCATGGCAATGGTATTCCCTGATGGCAATGCGCTCTGCCACACTGCCCATGTTGTTCGGAAATGGTTTGAGGAACATAATAAGGTGTTCAAGGTGTTGTCCTGGCCCCCGAATTCTCTAGATCTCGGTCCGATTGAGCATCTGTGGGATGTGCTGGACTGACAAGTCCGATCCACAGTGGCTCCATCTCGCAATTTACAGGACTTAAAGGATCTGCTGCTAATGTTTTGGTGCCAGATACAACAGGGCACCTTCAGGGGTCTGGTAGAGTCCATGCCTCTGTGGGTTAGTGCTGTTTTGGTGGCACACGGAGGACTAGCAGCATATTAGGCAGGTGGTCATAATGGAGAAATGGAGAATTGTTACACAGTAACATTTTAATGTACCTTATCTACTCCTAGAGATGATCTTATTAGCTTCCCTGCATGTCATGCTGAATCTTGTTGACAAAGAGTCGACATTTGCTATACAACAGCAAAATCTCTTGTCATATCCTTCAAAGCAGAATGAGTGTTACTTCATTCGTCACAAAGTAAATATTTCGTCTTGACGGCATTGGTACATAAATAATGACAACTTATGTAGTACTGCACAGAACATGGTGATGCATAGTACAAGTAAACCAAGACCTCGAATTCATTTTGTGGTTTCCGGGTGAGAGTTTCTGGTTCTTGCACAGTGATATTTGTTAGATTCCAAAAGAAAGCATTTGATTAAGCAAAAAGTTCCTGTCTGGACGACTTGAGTGAGTGCTGTCTGTGTATGGTAGCAGTATAAGAGAAAGGTAATGGATGCTCAAGACATCAGCAACATCATATCCTATCGCCCCGCAGGTGGTTCAGTTTGTCGATGGGAGGAAATGGGATCTTTACACCCAATTTGAGGTGAAGTGACTCAGAGTTTACATGTAGAATATCCCGTGACCCTAGCGTAATGATTTCCAGGCTGCAGGTGGTCCTACTCTTGTGTGGCAGTGATGGGGCCCATAAACAGACTTAATCACATTCCAACAGCAGTCTCTGTGCCCCCATTCCCCCACCCATCTCCAATCTCTCTCTCTCTCTCTCTCTCTCTCTCTCTCTCTCTCTCTCTCTCTCTCTCTCTCTCTCTCTCTCTCTCTCTCTCTCTCTCTCTCTCTCTCTTTTTTTTTTTTACATGGTTGTGCTTTCTCATGCCCTTTTCCTCAGTCACTCCACCTCTTCCTCTCTCTTGCTCATCCCCTTCTCTCCTCCTTTTGTCTTGAAGGGTCTCTCTTTATTTGTCAGTCACTCCCTCTGTTTCTCTTTTGCTCACCACCTCACTCTCTTGCAGTATACATCCAGATGAATAGCTCACTGACCTTCTGGATCCCCCCCCCCACTCCTCCTCTCTCTCTCTATCAAACAGGTACCGTCTGCTTGCATGCTGCACAGATTGCACAAAAATCAACTTCCATGCATTTTATCTACTGGGCTTTTATGGTTTCATTCAGCCTTTGCCTAAGAGCAAAGGGCAAATGTCAGCAAGCCACATGACATTGTCTCTGAGTAGAATAGTGATTTATTAAGTAAACTGTAAAATCAAACACATTGTTTCTTATCCCATTGGCCATCCAACTTCCTGAGGCATCGGCCCTTGGAAAGGTCCACTGGACCTGTGGAATTTGGTAATACAGCCTTGTTCAAAACCACATATTTATTTCTTGCTTGTTGTATGTATGTAGGTGTGTATATATTGGTTGATTGATTAATACATTGATCGATTGATTGGTTAGTTGATTGGTTGATCGGTTGGTTGGTTGATTGATTGTTTATTTCATTCACTGACAAACACAAGAAATAGGACACAAACACAGATTTGTAAACTGGTTTCCCAATGACAAACACACACTAACACTTTCACACTCACATGTTCACGTGAACACACAAAAACACAAACATAAACACACAAACATTTTTTGTTGTTCCAAGCAGTAAGTCTTTTTTTTTTTTTCCTGGCCACATTACATCCAAATGCTAACATATGCCTGTATAGAAACTCAGACATTGCCACATAAACACACACAGACACACACACGCGAGACTCATACGCACAGACAGACACAGACAGACACACATGCATGCATGCGCATGTGCACACACACACACACACACACACACACACACACACACACACACACACACACACACACACACACACACACACACACACACACACATATTTGTGCATGGTTGCATTTCTTGTTCCGTGCCACACACATGCACACACAAATAGAGTTGTACGTCTAATTTGTCATGTGCGCGCCATGTGAAGCAAATTCAACAGGCGTGCCGGGGCTTTGTGGTAACCCTGACCGAGGCCTGCAGAGGGAAATCATGGCAGGCAACGTAAGCCGTCACAGAAAACAGCTGTTCACGCATCCTTTCTCCTTTTAATACCACTTCCGCGGCATCCCATAGGCCGTCTGGACTCGGAATACAACAGCTACATCTTCCCAAGTACAAACGCGGTTTGTGTTTAATTGTTGTCAGATTTTTTTTTTCTTTCCCCAACCCATGGAAGCACTTTCCAGCCCTTAATAACAGAGTGGTTTTGGAAGGAAAAAGCAGAATCAAAACTCCATGAACAGAAGTGGTTCTTCCAGACTAGTAGTGATTCCAGTTAGCAGCATATTGCCCAAATCGGAGCTGCTTGTGGGACAGGATGAAATAGCCACTGTGTCACACTCTTTTTTTAATCTTTTAATTATAACTCTTTCCTTTTTGCAGCATTTATCTATATATGTATGTTTTTGTTTTTGTTTTTTTGTTTATTCAGAAGAAATTTTCAAGGCCTTTTTGCTCTGTGACAGCTGCGTTGTGCTATGTGCTGTGGTTTAAGACACTGGTGGTTTGTGCTGAAATTATTCTAAACAAATGCTAATAAATATTTTCAAATCCCTTTTTGGGTAAGGAGTTTATGTATGCACATCTAAAATAGTGATGGAATCAGGTTGTAACATTCGAGAATAAACCAAGCTTTAATTTCAAATACCTTGTGACACAGGTGTATCACATAGCAACAGTCCATCCATCCATCCATTATCCAAACCGCTTATCCTGCTCTCAGGGTCGCGGGGATGCTGGAGCCTATCCCCGCAGTCATAAGAACAATAATAGCAACAATACAGTCATAAAAACAGTCAAAAAAAAACCCCAAACAAAACAGTCATAGCAACAACAATCATGGTAATTTATCCAAAGGGCCAAGAAGTGCATCCTTGCACACTGATCAGTTAGGGCACATAAACCCTTGAAACTAGCAAGACACCTCCCTCCCCTATGACAGAATGTTGAGAGGAGCACAAGGACAGACTTTTCTGTCTGAATGGCAGTGCGTCTCGTCCCAGCGAGGAACGTCTGGGATGGTGTTGATGTAGGAGAGTCGAGCTGTCCAGGCATGCCTGAGAGATTATATTCAGGGGGGGGGGGCGTTGGGGGTTTGCCGTGTGCAGTAGAAACCTATGAAACCTGCCATCCAGGCCCTAATTGGAGGTCATTAATCATGTGAGGCCATCCTGCAGTGAACAGCCCTGTGTTCCTCTTTACCGTTTGGCCCTCCTTGCACACTCACAGCTGAGGTTGTTGTGCATGCACTGTGGCAAGTATGTGTGTGTGTATGTAGCAGTAGAGGTTGTGGTTGTATTTGCTGCAGAAGTTGTAATACTAAGGGTGTAGTTGTCATAAAGGTGGTGTTACTGCTAGTTAGGATTTGGAACCTTTAGGCAACTTACAAGTCGATTACAATTCACAATCTCACGACTTGATTATAAATCAATTCTCGTTGCGCATGATTTTATTCTCCTTACTGTGGCTATTGTATAATCACCATCCAACTTGTGTTTGATCTAATCCATGCCATTAGTCCCATAAAAATCAGACATAGAAAAATCATAGACACCAATGCATCTTCTATTATAGAAATAATTTTGTGAGTATTTTGTTGGCCAACCTTTGGACTGTGCACTTGCCAAACTTGAACTCAGAAGAGGCAGCAGCAATAGCTTAAATCAGTGTTTTATTTCTTACACTATATTTCAATCAATGGTATTTTTTAGCAGATCAATGTGGACCAAGCTGGAGCCCAGTGGAGACAGAGTGAAGTCGTCTGCTCTGCATCACTTCCATTGGCAGTGTGCAACCGGCCCGACAGCGGAAAGAAACAAATATGTCAAGCCTGTTGTAAAATACATTGTTGACATTGCCCTGTTAGTTTTAAGAAGAAAATATGGACATTAGGACAAACATTACTCAACAACACTGAATGAAGATAAAAAGAAATGTGTAGCAGCGATGCCAAACTCCAGGGATGCCCACAGCACACAGAACAGCGCGCCAACGAAAATAGATGAATAAACTCACAGAACTTGGAGAGCCATCTGTCCACCAATTAAGTTCACAGTAAGGTAAATTTGCTAAAAGTATCCCGATCTTACAACCTTGAGGCTTGACTGTTTCAGTGTTTTCAATTTAAATCTTTTATCTTTAATTGAGACTGCTGGAAAGTTTGCAGAGTTTTGCTGGTAATGCTGCTCGCATGGAGTCGAGCTTCGACTCTTTAAAATCCCAAATATTCCTATGCAGTCGATTTTTCAAGACAAGGATGCTGGTTGGAGTTTGTCCGTCTTCTCCAACTGGAAACCGAATTTGACAGTGCACGTGGTGCATTCGTCGTTGTTGGCCCCGTCTATTTATATTTCTAATTGTAGTGGTTCAGTTCTGATGCTTTAGTATAAAGCATCAAAATTGAACCATCATCATTTGTAGGCGAAATGTTTTCATCTAAAATGTTTTGCCCAATTTCTTTTTGAATAATCAAAGTCAACAATTAGGACTGTTTTACAAAGTCGTTAGAGGCAATCGAGATGTAACAAACAGAATTATAGAAGTCTGATTATGAAGTTTTTTGCATCAGTGCAGAATCGTTCAAGAGAGAATCACGATGCATCTCACAATAGATTTTTTCTTCCCACCCCTGCTGCTAGTTCACCCTATACACTCATTACCATAGGCGATATTGGATTTGAAGCTCGTTCTCATGTCACACTTATTTCAAAGTCACCCTGGATAAGAGCGTCAGGTAAATGCTGTTATGTAAGCACTAGTTGTTGAAGTAGTTTGATCTCACTGTAGGAAATCCATATATTATTGAAATATTTTTTAATAGAGCAATACAAGGACACAGAAGAAAGGACACTATAGACAGAAGATAATGCATCAGATGCGTACACAGACATCTAGCACATAACCATTATTCTACTCTACTGGGTATTTTCATTGTGTCTGTGTGCACCTGTACTGTATGTTAGCTTCATTTTCCAATTTTTGAAAAGGTAAGCAAAATCTGGAGCTTTTAAGCACCCCCTCCCCGCCCCTTGCTCCTTATCCCTTTTTTCATCCCTTGTTCCATTGACGCCTTTAAATTATTCCAACTCACTAAAGGCACATTTAACTCGGTGATATGAATTCGGAGCAGGAGTATATCTGAAAGCTAGAAATCATGACCCCCTTCCGGCAGCTATTGATCCAAGTAGCAGAAAATCCATAGTGGCTGATTTGTGAACCATTATGTTTTGAACCCAAAGCTCATAATGTTCATATTCACAGCTCTGCCCTATGCTGATGAGGGAGAGAGGATGGGATAAAGAGGCAGGAGGTTAGGGCGCGAGAGGCTCAGGGGTTAAAGGGAGGCAGAGAGGGGTGAGCAGAAAGCATTGTAGGGGATGAGGATCATTAAACAAATCAATTCAACTCTATCTGGGAGATTGCCCGCACATGCAATAAAACAATGAAGGAATGCACAAGACAAACAAGTGGTCATATCTGACACACAGTGTTCGCCTCGCCCCCCCACTTACAGCCTTGTGTGCAGCAGAAACCTGCACTTCCCTTTCTTATGTGAAAACAAGAAAGTAAAAAATGACATACCAGTCACCTCTGCAGACATCCTCACCACTGTTTAACTATGAATCCATCACCTGCAGAACTATAAATAGTCCAAATTTGACTAAATCATTCTCTTATTTATCTCCTGTTTTAAAATTTCATCACCCTGGTCTTTTGTGGTCCCGCCATTGCACAACCCATATGGTGGTTGGGTTTTATTTATTTATTTACAGTTTGAAACTCATAAACATCGGGCCTCAGGCGATGAACGGCGTCTTTAAAATGTGTCCAGAAGTGTCCAGGCCCAGAAATGACACTCACCATGCACCTTCATCTATCCTCTCATTTTATATTGCTCTGCTGCAGGAAATAAATTTGCTTTGGCCTTTGTCCCTCGAGTCGAGTTCAAGCAGCTTCGGTGAAATAACTCCCTGGGTTTTCTTTAGCTTTGTGTTGTTTTTATTTGACGTTGCTGCCGTGGAATTTGGAAATATTGTGGTTATGAATAAGCAGTCCTGTTCAAACCGTAGCCAGTGGGTTCAGGTGTATTCCCTAACTACATAACTGTTGCCTTGTTCCCTCGGCCTCTGGTCAGCCAGGGGTCACATCACACAGCAGCCACACTGATACCTTCCTACTATTTTTATTCAATTACCATCACGGACTGGACAAATTAAAAATCTCTCAAGGCAAATAATGAGAGCGCAGTTCTCCTCCTTCTTTGACAATTTTTTTCCAGAATTCAGGCAGCTGTCACGCACGCTGCAAAGCGAAGCCAGCGAGGTGAAGAAAATGGTCGCGACAAATATCGTAAATGAAATGATAATTGGGCATTTCTAAAATAAGGAACCATTACGCCAGAGGTGTCAAAAAAGGCATGAGCAGACATTAATCACAGTCTGCGTTACACACTCGCGAGCACACACACGATCTTCCCAGCCGTCACCTTAACACCTTGTGCATGCATAAACTGTGGTGAGCCCCAAGGGAAACACTAATATGTTTTTCATACACATTTTGATTTCATCCTACTGCGCACCGTGAATGAATATTGCATCCGACTCAAAGAAAGCCATTGAGATCTGCTGGATGTCGTCCATCTGTCTGCAGTAATTGAGCAAGTCTTTAGGGGGGAGTGCTCTGAACTTAGTCACGCAACAGTTGAGCCATTTACTGCTACAGGTACTTTTAGAGAGATCCTTAGTTCCCTAGTGAAGGACATATTGTTTAACCATAAATGCTCCACTATAGGTAAAAAGTGGTCACCATACACAGATGGAGAATTCCTCTTTCCATCACTTGTGTGATATTATGTTTAGTAATCCTGCACGCAAAAGGAGAAGAAAGAAAATAGCTTTGGGTGCAGGGAAATTATGGCATACTTTAATTTTCATAGTGAAATTCATAGATAAATAAATGGAACAAAATCTTAACAGGGAAATTTGATAAGTTTGGCTTGAAGGCATTTGGTAACCGCCATACTACGCTGAATAGTGTCCAAGCTCAAACAAAGGATGTTTTGATTAACGGGTCGAATCCAGGGTCACTTTTCATTGAGATAAAGGAAAGAGGAAACAACACACTAATGGCAAATCCCCATCATGGTGGTCTGCTATTCACAACCATACAGCTGCTCACCGCTCAGGTCAAAAGAAGGGGATGAGGTAGATAAAACAGAGAAAGACAGATTGGATGCCGTGTGGAAAAGTAAACTGATATTAGGCTCGGTGGTAATAAAAGACAGGGGGATATAGTGTGTCAGTACATTTCATGGCTCAAAAACTGAGATCAGATATTGTAGGTTCGTTGACCGTTAGCCCGGCACCTCACCTTGACATGCATGCAATTTAGTCATTTCCAGTATGAAAGACTAAACACGCATATAGCAAACTCTATTTATTCTCATTTTTCTGTGTCATTGTCTTGATTCAATGCAGCTCTTCATCAGGCTGGAAAGGTTTTCACGGTGCTAAATGTATAACTGAAAATCCAGTAATTGCTGCAGGCCATAGGTGAAGAGCATAATAGCTGTTGTGATAGCCAGGGAAATTGCGTCCTGTATCAGTCATAGCAACATGTACTGCTAGGATTTATCAGCTAAAAGTTACCAGAAACCCTGAAGAGGTGCATTATATGTAGGATACATTTTTCCCAACCCTTTCTGAGATGTGTTGACTGGCGTCCTAATCAAAAATCAATGGGCCACTTGAGTAGACCCACATGGCCTCTGTAGCAGGTTATGTAATCTGATAATATCAATCATAACTGTGTTAGAAGCAATCCATCTGACTTTCATGTGGCCAGGGTCAGTGAGAGGGGGAGACAGGGCGGGGGGAACCTCGGCCTCCCTCACCATCAATTACCACTTATTATGGGGGGCTTACTCTACCAGGGAGTTGTGTAGCCCCTGCCATAAATAATATTAACAGGGCCAGCCCCATCAATCAATACCAGTACAGTTCTATTGCTCCAGTCTTAATGGCGGCTTCTATGGCTCTCCAGCGTCGATCAATGACTGTGGCTCCTCCAGACTAGCATGTAGGGTAAATCTACCTCCGTTTGAGCCCTGGGGTCTTCAGCCCACCTTCTCCAGCAACAGCCAGTCACCGTTTCTTTTTCTTTTTTTCTGTCACTGTCTGTCTCTGTCTTCTTTCCCTAACACAGGATCCCCTCCGACCTCTCTCTTCCCCAACCCCCACCCCCTATCCAAGACTGCCACAAGCTCACAGTGCTGCAGCCTCTCACAGGCCCATGTGGGCTTGGTAATGGCACAAACCACACAGAAAGGAAGTGTCAGAAACGTGTCAGAAAAGAGTGATTATATAGAATTAATGAGTCACTTAATGATTCCCTTTCCTCCGTCCCAACCCCCCACCCCCCGGCTTCCTGCTGTAATGGATTGGATGTGGTGCAAGGAACAGGGTTTTGAGCACCTCTCCATAGCCGACAATGGCGGGAGATTATGGGGGTCAGGCTGGTGTGAAGTGAATGCGCAACCGTATGCCATCGCTGCTTCACCTTGTCATAAACAGCTGTCACAGATATATTGCAACACATCTCCCATCTTTTTTTTTTCTAAATTCCTGGCACCCTACTTCCTTGAGATACAAATTTGTGTGCTGAGGCATTATTGCTACAGGCAGGAAGTTGAGAGTGTTAGGATGGGGTGTGTGGGTTTTGGGGAATGGGTTGGGGGGTGTTGTTCCATAATTACGGAAGCAAATCATTTACGAGCAGAGTGCAAAGCAAGATTAATTAGCCTCATCATCTGCCTGTGACCTTAGCTCTCACGAATCCCTCCCTGGTTGACCAGCTTTGCCATAAGCGAATCATTCACCCAGGGAATGAACGCTCTATACCCAGCAACCAGTGAGAAAGCAAGCGGCTGAGGCGATCTTGCCCTGTAGGCTATGTTAACTGGGTGGCTTGAGCAGATGTGCCATTGGGAGATATGAAAGCCCTCCTTTATGTGAGGGCTGCAGATGTTGAGAATAATAAAAACAAGTTAAATCCAGTCAAGTTCAGATACAGTTCGGTCATGAGAGAGAATGACAACCAGATTCTGTAACTAAAGTGACTAACAGTTATTTTCAGGTAGTTCTGACTGAATATGAGTTCAGAACTGGTTGATTTCTGTATGTATCAGAACGGCACTGGACAACTAGTAGTTGCCAGCATCATTGTTTGTATGACATAAGCCTGCAAAAAGTCCAGACCATGCCCAAATGCCAAAAAGCGACAGTCACTCCCTTCCGTACACTCACTGCCTGTCTGATGTATGTGTTGCATTTTTCTTTGTGGGCTTCCAGCAACTCACAGACAGAGATAAGAGTGAACATTTTCAGCCTAGTTGCTGTTTTTTCATTGGATTCCCACCAGTTTTGTGGGTGCGACTCAAATGTTGCGCTCTACACTAAGTGCTTCATTTAATTGTTCAAGAGCGATAAGGACACTTCCTACAGCTGCTGACGTTGTCATCTTTGGTGTGTACTAAACATTGCTATGATTTCATGTGTTATTCATGGCTTTTGTGAGACTGGCTAAGCATCCGGTTAGGTGGGAATCATCGGTGGATTCAGTTTTCAGTCACAGAAGCGTTGTTAACAGCAGTTTTGGCTGTTCTGCTAGCTAACAGAAGGCTATGGCTACACGGAGCAGTCAAGAAAAGCTTGACTGCTTTTCTTGTTTTGTTAATCTAACATGGGTAAATGATGCTACGCTAACCAGCTACTAGAACATTTCCTTTTGTTTGAATATTATGTAGAAGTAATTGTACTTACTTGATCAGGGCATGACTCAACCAAGCCCTTGTTAAGGAGCAGGAAATGAGGTATCTTTTAAAACTGAAGTTGCTCTGACCAATCAGAAAAACATTCATTCAAAAGACGGCGGTGGTCTGCCTAGAAGCAGACCGGATTTATTTGTCTGCTTTTTGAGACGTCAAGCCCGTATTCAGTGTCTGTGACACAACAACCTAATCAAAAGAAGAAGAACTCACATATGATCACCTGCTTCATCCATGACAGTGGAAACATTATAGATTATGGCTGCATCCATAATCCATAGGTTATGGACAACACTAGCTGAAATACAAGCGCTATGACAATTTGGCAAAATGAAAACAGTTCACGAAGACATCAATTTTTTTGCTGTTTTTTTTTTTAAACAACTTTTTCTTATTTTGTGATTAGGTGGTTGGCAAAGAGTGTAAGGGTCCTTTACTGTCACCTACCTGACAAAACTACATTGTGCGTTACCTATCTTATGTGCTCCAACCCAGATGATGGAAGCACACCTAATTTGCTTTCTTTCTTTTTTTTGCAACTTTAGAAAAGTTCACTAAAAAATTATCTTGACAATGGGATGGAAACATAGCTACTGACTGTGTGAGCATGGCCATAGACATGTTAGAAGATCCAGATCTACAGGGCATTAAAGTGCACTTTTTTAAACTATAGACCAGGCAATATGATCAATGGCAGCTATTCATTACTAACACAGTAGAGGGACGCCTTGAAGGCAAAGGGGTTGAAAGACCAAGAGGGGCGACATAAGTATGAAAACAAATACATGTATCTGAATGCTGCCCACAGTAACCTCGGTTTTGTGTTGACTGAATTATTGAGAACCGGGTGCTTTCTCGGTGAACTGAAAAACTTTTTTTTTTTAAGGAACGAGAGGGCGACTCATTCTCATCTCCCAATCAGCCATTCCCAAATTGATCATTTATTTGAGCCAGTGATCTGCTAGTCTAAATCTTAACCAACAGTTTTTCTGACCCACCACTAATTAGACCTAAAACTGACTTGTCGCACTTGATTTTTTTACGTCTTTTATCGTTATTCCTCTCTCATCTTTTAATTTCATATTGCTATGACGCCACTAATAGGAAAACTAGCTTATCTCAGGTCAGATCCAAGGATGACACCAGTGTCTTTCTGCCATATACTGTAAGCCCGGTTCTCAACAGAAAAAAAGGAAAAAGAAATCCACTCAGTCCAACCTCAGCAGTGACTTTAAATGCTGGCCTTGCACTGGCCTGCAGACTTCAAAGCTTGATCAAGCCTTCACAAGACAAGATTCTTTGGTAGAGGCAATTTGTTAAACAGGATGGAGGTTTAGTGTGATTTGAAAGTGAGCGGACGTGTCTCCATAGCCTTGGCTAACCAAGAGCTTAGTCACTCAGCAGGACCTTAGCAGCATTGGGTAATCAACAAAGTCAAAAAAGAAAGAATGATAAAACTAGATAAATAAATAAATAAACACAGCTCTGCACTGACAGGTTTTGAGTTACTAATGCTAAGCTACCCAGAGCAGTGAGTAGCCATTGTTCTTTTGTTGTGAGGACAAGTTCATTATGGCCATTAATAAAAGCAGACATGTCTGGTGCATTAGCCGTATGTCATGATGTGAGTGTATGAATTTCCTTAAGGTGCAAAAAAAAAGAAGAAAAAAAAGCACTTTCTCCTCAGGAGTCACTTGTTCCGCCTTCTTTAAGGCCAGCAAAGGTTGAACAAGGAGGAAAATGCATCCATAATTAATGAAAAATCACATAAGTGGTGTGCTTGGCAGCTAGACAAAGAAGAAAGAAGCTGTTTGAGATAATGGGAGAGAGAGTGAGTAAAAAAAAAAAAACGAAAAGATGATAGTGTTGTTTGTTGTAGGGGAAGTAGCAACCTCAGGGGTGGCAATGGCGAGATGGAGCGGGTGGTGTAGTAATCGGAAGTTTCCTGGTTCGATCCCCGGCTCCTCCAGAGAGCGCATCAAAGTTTCCTTGAGCAAGACACTTAACCCCTAACTGGTCTCAGTGTATGAACGTGTGTGAATGGGTGAATGTGAGACATACACTTTAAAGCACTTTGAGTAGTTGGTAGACTAGAAAGTGCTATGTAAATGCAGTCCATTCACCATTGACCAGTGCCAAGCTATGAAGCACGAAAAAATAAAAGACTTGCTGAAGCTGTAAGAAGATGTTCCTCTTGTTCAAGGTTAGGAACCGAGTCTCAGCTGAATGCTACCTCTGTACATTACAAGAGCTTACTGACTGGTCAACTCTGGCAGCCAGACCTGTCTGAGAGGGACCAAGACATTTTGATGTTTAGTTTGTTTTCGCAAGTGGAAAACGTGGAAAAAGCTGTGAGCAAACGTCATGCTGTTGTTTTTTTTAATCTATTTTTGAGTAGAGTTGTGTGGATTTTGATTATATGGCAAATTAAATTTCCCACATATGAAATCATCCTCCAATTTATAAGTTCCATTCTTTGTCACCCTTCACAATTAGGATGGCTCCTCTTAATCACTGTTGGAGGAGGAAGTCCAAACCACTCTGCTGATGAGTATGTACAGTTTGACACGAGCGCTGTATTTACTTCTGTAATTGTCACAGCTGGCTGAAACCTGTCAAGTTAAGATGTATGAGCGGGTATGTAAAACGGACATAATTTCATGGTAAAGATGGAAACTGTTATTGTTATTTGATTATCAGACCTTTCGGGGCAACTGCATAATGCTTTACTCCGGATTAGCATTCACTTTCAACCCAACTATTTATATGTGCAACTAAACGGTGTTTTGAAATCCGCCTCCTCTTTTAAACACTGTAAACAAAGGCTATCGATCATAACCCTTGACAGCTATAATTGCTACCAGAGACGGCCAGTGATCTCATTCACTCTTGCATTAAGCCGTTGTTCGGTCTCGTGATATTCCTTGCCAGTCTCATCAAACAACTAAGTCACATGTTTAGGTGAACGGAAAAAAAACATTTTCAACTGTATAGACTTTTAAGTCATTATGCTTTTACTTGTTTATAGCAACTGATCTCCAGACTACCTCACAAAGAGCCTCTTGTCTCACAGGCAACTGTGTGGTTTGCGGGACTTTTTTTTAAAGCACATCTTAAACACTATTAGTAAAGATTCTAATGTATACAATTAACCACAAGTGGCTCTGACATACGAGTAGTGATGTCCCACTAAAAAGCTGTTTGATGAAAGTCAGAGGATGTTCTTTACTTTTATTGGACACGTTTGATATGTTGTATTACAGTTGGGGGTTTTTTCCACTAGGTGCTTGTCACGCAATAAGAAATATTTAACGATTTTGCGAATGTAGCATGCTTACAAATATCCGTTCTCCTTGTTTCAGTAAGGTTATGTGGTTGCTAACAAAGTATTTGGGAAAGCTGCTTTTTTTGAGGCAAAGAGATGATCAATTACTCATCTAATTGAATCAATCAATCAATCAGTTGAGCTTTAATCATATAGCACATTTCATACATACAGTGTAAATGCAATGAGGGCAACTTGAAATACATCAAAAAATATGTAGATTATATACAATATATAAAACATAATAGAAATAGACAGGGTAAATTCGAACCTGTGTTGGGGTTCGAATCAAGCATGTCTGTGTGTATGGAGGTGTGCTGAAGGACATACTGTATGGGTGGGGTTGGGTTTTTTTTTTGCATTGTGTGGGTGAAAATGTGGCCTAGGTTTAAAGAGACCATCTATTGCTGAAAAATCACTGGTTCAATACCTGAAGCAGCCATGAGTCCCGTCCAAGTGTCCCTGCACAAGTCAATAGGCCCCAACAGTCATTGCAAGCTGTGGTTGAAAAGAGCATTACCTAATGGTCCCTTTACCTTACGCTTCCCTTTACCTTAAGTCTGAAGCCTTTGGTTTGTGCTTTATTCATGAAGTACAGAATGATGTTTAATGCACAAGTCAATAGACCCCAACAGTCATTGCAAGCTGTGGTTGAAAAGAGCATTACCTAATGGTCCCTTTACCTTACGCTTACCTTTACCTTAAGTCTGAAGCCTTTGGTTTGTGCTTTATTCATGAAGTACAGAATGATGTTTAATGCTGTCAGTAGACATCCAACTGTGATTATAATTTAATTTCAGTCATTCTTCGGATTTTAGCAAATATGTCAGTTTGTTCTTGCAAAACCTCTTTTTTTTATGGGAATTAGTATAGCCAACTCATATCCAAACAGGTATGACTGTTGTGCTGAAGGTAGTTATTAAAACTGCTCCTCGCAGATATACAGGAAGTGGACTCAAGTGGTCCAGAGTGAAGAATGCAGCGAGGTGCCCCTCCAACTCTCGACATATTGCTGAAGAGAGAGAAATAGATTTTATGGAGTCATGGGACGTGTGTATTGACCTGTGGCTGACATCTACTTTTTAGTTTCATAACATAATCAGCACTTGACACATGATTATAATAACTCAATGCAATTTAATGAAATCTCTGCAAACACATTGATTTTTTTTTTCCCCATACAGCCCCCAGAACCAATTACATTAATATTGGCACGTAATTAGTTTACACATTACTAAATTACTGACAGATTAAAAGTGAAATAGCACAGTTCATACACAACCCACATAACTACCAGAGAGGAAATTAATATGGATTCAAAAGGTCCTCGGAGACATGGGCAGTAAAGGGGAAAAAGCAACAATCTATAAGGCATACTTGGAGAAGGATATCCTCTCCACTTGCTTCTCGGGTGTTGTTTTCATCAGGGGTATTCAGACCCAGGTAATTAATATGGTCTCTAATTAGGTTTGCATATGAATATCGATGACCCCCCCCCCTTCCCTATGGGGAGGCAATAGTACACTAAGAGTAGAGCTATGGAGGCAAGACCACAGGCTTGATCCTTCTCCACACAAGCTCACGACTTCTGCAAAAAAACAAACAAAAAAAAAAAAAATCAAAGCCTTCCATTCAAGCTCGGGTTAGACATGGCACGGAGCGCAGGTTTGTTTTAATGTTCCATACCTCTAGTATAGTGTTTATTTATTTACATTGTGGGTGGGGGTGGTGGTTACTTACACTGACTGTGTGTAGGGATTTGTTACCCGGCGCACATTTAACGATGGGCAAAGAACAGGTACACATCATGCATGCAGAGAAACATCTCTCATCGGCCCTGTGAGGCCGTGTGTCTGCACTCCGTCCATGTTTCATCACAGCTGAAGAGCTGTCGGATGATCAAACACCTCCCTTCCAGTTGGCCGCCAGCGACTAACAGAGCTGCTTGATGGCGTGCTAACTTTTCAGCAGAAATTTATTGCTCTGACCTTTGATGTCCACATTGATCCAACGTCCTGAGTGGCCATTTCCCCAGAAACAAACATATATAATTGGTATTGGGTTCCAATGGTGCTCTCTCAGTGTCTTTGGGATTCTTTGCAGCAATATAAATCAATTCACACTTATAGACACAATATGGGTGCATTAGTGCTGACTGGTCACTTGAGAAGGGCTGCGAGGGAGGCAAAAGCTTCAATGGGCCTTGATTAGGTGCAGCCGATCTGTCTTCATCAATTCTTAACTTGTAATGGCACGCAGAGGCAAAAGATATCATACTAATTTTCCAAGTGTTTCAGCTGTGTAGTTTTAGTGTCACTTTCTCGTTTATTCTTTTTTTTTTTTAACCCCCCCCCCTTTCTCCCCCAATTTTATCCGGCCAATTACCCCACTCTTGTGAGTCGTCTTGGTCGCTGCTCCACCCCTCTGCCAAGCCGGAGAGGGCTGCAGACTACCACATGTCTCCTCCGATACATGTGTAGTCGCCAGCTGCTTCTTTTCACCTGACAGGAGTTTTGCCAGGGGGACATAGCGCACGGGAGGATCACGCTATTCCCCCCCAGTCCCCCCTCCCCCCAAACAGACACCCCGACTGACCAGAGGAGGTGCTAGTGCAGCGACCAGGACACATACCCACATCCGGCTTCCCACCCGCAGACACGGCCAATTGTCTCTGTAGGGACGACCGATTAAGCCGGAGGTAACACGGCGACATGGGGATTCGAACCGGTGATCCCCATGTTGGTAGGCAACGGAATAGACCACCACGCTACCCAGACACCCGCTTTCTGGTTTATTCCTAAACAGAGATTGTGCAGGGAACAAGAGAACAAAAAGCTGAATATAACCCGTGCTAATGACTTCGGAACAGGTGCTCATTGATGAAAATAAGATATTAAGTATGCCGTGTTTCACACCTCGACCCTATACATCAGGCCTTGTGCCCTCTGGTGCATCAATTATTTAGGTATGTTTAGCAAGCTCGAGACTGTGAACATATGGGGGTGAAACCGTTTTCTCATTACACATATGCAAGAGATTTCAGTTACGTGCTTCCATTTTTAATCCCGAAAGCATTTAGAGGCGTCGGCTTTAAAGTCAGTCATAAAACTTTAAACTAATCTGATAAAATGTTGGGGTTCTTTGGGCACCATGGCTTGATATGCACCACCTGTCTTCCTGTTAGCAAAGGAATGTGCTGCAAAAAAAAAAAAAGAAAAAAATAAGCACGCTATGGTTCAGTCAAGTCGGGACCCTAAACATTTTTCAACGCCTCTGATATATTGCCCCGTTCTCACCTTCAAAACGCGCCTGCCTGAAATGAGTCGATAATCCGGTTATTGTTTGATCAAGGGTTAAGGATCATTTCATATCTCGGAGGTGATGTAATCCTCTTCTGTTTAGGATATCACGGAGGGAAAAGGAAAACAGGCCCCCTCAAACCTCCTCACAACAGTTAATAATGCATTTACATAATTCCCCCATTTCCTCTCAAAGATATTGATTCTCTTCATTTTCCCAACGCCTCTGCAGCCCTCTGGTCTTGTTAGCGGTCTTTATATCAGTCTTTGATGTTATCTGTGCAGACCCCCACAAAAGATCTTAATTCTCCTCGAGGTTCTCAGGCTGTGGGTGTGTGTGCGTGAGTTGTGGGTTTACCGAGGAGGACTACAGTAAAATCTTTTCATTGTTGGGGAAGTCTCTCGGTGCTGCGAGGCTTAGCACACCAGAGCCCCGACTGTCTCTGTTTAATGACCACATCAGGAGAACTAAAGCCCTTTCTTTGGCTCTCTGATACAAAAAAGTAGGTACTGTCTCGCAAAGCACCAAATCTAATCCTAACAGAGACTGGGACTGACATGTTTATTTTGAGTTAAATTAATAGTTGACGCCAGTTTTGAGGCCCGAATGACACGGTCTATGACTTTGATGGCCGTTACAGTCCTGGCCGGTTATAATTTGAGTGATACAGGGATTGAGATGATTTTATTAATGTGCTTATTATAAGAGCAGAAGGTTTAAGCTAAAGGTTTAGCTAAAGATAATTGTTTTTTAGCTTTTAAATTTTTTAGCTGGTAGTTGGCTATCAGCTAAAAAGTTCAGAACTGTTAAAATCTAAAATAAAGTGTAGATAGATGAATTGTAGATTATTAATTTCAATCTGCGTCAGAAAATGTGAACACTGGACCCCGGCGACTGTATTTGACTGTCACATTATGCATCATGGATTAATTGCACATTTGCAGCACAATTAGTCAAATTAAGCACCAGGCATCACATTTAATCGTGTGTGCATTCTTTATTAATTGATGTGTAAAGCAAGGAAACAGGACCACTAAATTGCACATGGCAATTTTCTCAATCTGTTTGACTGGCACAAGAGGAGAACACCGTGTTTTCATTGTGTGCTATGTACTTACTCTCTGAGGACGCAGCTTTCCATGCAGCGCTGAGAAGAGGAGTAGGTACTACAGTTACCTGTCCACTTTGCTTCTTCGCTGTTTATTCAGCTGTAGGGTCTCTGTGTCCAGAGCGAGGGCAAAAGCAACAGGCAGCTAAATATTTCATTTCCCAAGCAAAACACGTTTCTCCTCTTCAGTTAAAAAAAAAAGAGACAGATCATAGTGATGGATGTGCAATCAGGCTGATTAACTCATTATTAGCTGTCCGAGAGCTCCTCTGAAGGAAATGAGGGCGAAGCTAAAAAGATTGTTTATGTGTCTCTTAGTCATTTCCAGCTGGGTATGTGGTACTTTGTTGTTTAGGTCAGAATTATGAATGTGACAGGAGGAAGAGGCCTCTGCGAACATTGACCCACCCCTGCAAGTTGGGGATATGGGGTATTCACAGTTTGAATAGGTTCCATTGCGCTTGCTCATGTGCTTCCACTAGATGCACATATGGCGTCTAATGGATGTTTTTATTCAAAGTCCCATACAGAGTACAAGGACTTGTCGAATGAACGCCTAACCCTGGCAGTGGGCGATTCTTATGCTCCTTTCATGACCTGGGAAAAACCAGCGTTTGCCGTTGGTGTGACACATGGGTCATCTGACCGGGTCCAACCATGTTCAGTACTGTTCAGCATTGGTATGAAAGAGGGAATGCAGGTTTCCCCTACATGTGTTTCAGTCAAGGACCCTCACTGGAGTTGCACTCGTATGAGTTCGATTGCAGAGATGCTTGAATATGGTTGTAGGGCATACATTTTTGCATTATGTTTTCATAAAGTGACTGGATTAACTATAAAGTCAGGGATTCAAGATTCAAGATTATTACTTTATTTGTCCCTAGGGAAATTTGTCTTGGACATAAAGGCTGCCACATAAAAATACATACATTATAGTACAGTAACAGACATAAAGTGCATGGCACAGACAAGTGCAGACATAAAGTGCATTCAAATACGTGCAACACTGCCCCTCATTTCACACCCTCCTTATGTCTGAGTTTAGGAGATTCGCTGATAGAGGGGTGAAGAGTTTTTATATGCCTGTTCAGGTATCTTTTCCTGTATTTAACTGGAACCCTGTAGCGTCTTCAGCTGGTGGGAGCACTTCGTATTTTGAATACAGGACATGAGAGGGGTCAGCGATCATTTTCCTAGCCTGTTTAGCTCTTGTCTTCTCAAAGCGCATTTGGAGGGAGGGATGCTCCCTCACCCCCATCACTTTCATTGATTGCTGTGTGGACCAGTCGTTTATTTGTGATTGCCTGACCAAACGCTGGCCACTATATATATATATATATACAACAAAAAAAAACATCGAAACAGACACTTACAATAACATCGAAACACGACCGCTCTGTTTAGCATTGGTGAGTATGGAACAAAAGCTGCGGATCCGGGTCTTGTGTGACCAGTGACAACCTGGTACCTGTGACCATAGTCTGGTATGGACGGTCAAAAGGCAGGTTGAAGTTTGAAAGGGGCTTTAATGTCCAGCCTCTCCCCCAAACAGCCCCCATACCCCCCCACTCCCCATACTCCCACCCCTCTCCAAGTCCTCACATCTCTTTCCGACACCTCAATTTTGCCAGCAGATGGTGCTGCAGTCTCTTAACAATACCCCCTCAAGTAGCGCTGGACAACACGCGCGCGCGCGCGCGCGCCCACTCACACATGCGTACTGTATAGGCTGTCCTGGTCTTGCAGACACACACCACACGCTTTGATGGAAAAAAAAAAGGGTCGGGCTTAGTTCCTGAGTTGAGGCAAATGTTTGTTGAAATAAGTGGAGATTTCCTGGTTTTCTTTTGTAGGAAAAAGAGAAAAAAAGTTTCTTTATTGGTTGAGCTTCGGGTGTTCTGCAATTACCCCCCCCCCAAACACACACACACACACACACACATACACACACACACACACACACACACACCAGCAGGAAGAGACAGTGTTTCTCTTACAGTTGCAGAGAGGGTGCCGGTGTAGGTTCAGTGTTACGGCTGACAGTGTTGGGACGGAGCAGGTAGGATGATTGTTTATACAGTTAAAACTGGGACGGATGTGATGAGGGGCATGATGGATGCAGCGCAGGCACTGATAATCTTGTTGTATAGAGGTGGACAGAGACACGTGTGCGTGTTTGTGTGTGTGTGTGTGTGTGTGTGTCTGTGCGTGCATGTGTGCATGTGTGTGTTTATGTGTGAGGAGGCAGCATGCTGGTTTTCATGTCAAGATGTTCATAATTAAGCTTCTGATCATGTGGCATGCATGCGAAGGGCCTCGTTTTTTAGGTGAAAAATTAGTGATATTTTTGCTTCAAGCTTCCGAGATTTAAAAGGTAATAATTTATAATAATAATGATGATGATGATAACTATTAAATAATTTTTTTATATATTTAATAATTTAATCAAATCCTGTGCAGTCAAGACCCTTCCTTTCTTTTTCATTTTGTAAAACATGCCTGACACTGTTATAGGAAACAGATAAAGGAGTAATTTGCGTTTTACCCCACAAGGGGTGGGCTAGGATGTGCAGGGGTAGGGGGCTGGTGCCGGGGTGCGGGGGGTCATAGCGTGTAAGCCATTGTCAGAAGGAATGTGAGAGAGCATTATTGCTCACACTTCATGTGAATGGAAAGAAGGGTGAAGAAATGACAGCGTACAGTGGGTGGTAGGGCGTCAGCGCAGCCTGGGAGGAAATGGAATGAGAAAGTGCAGTCAGGCAGACTACTCATTCACCATGACAAATGAGAGAGGCCTAGGCCAAGGGGATAACTGATACCCCACAGTGGGCTATATGCACCTGCCCGCGATTCATGTGCACGAAAGTGGAAATAAACTGCAAAAAACCAATGACAGTTCAACAAGATGCTATCAATAACATGACCAAAAAAAAAACATGTTAGCAATAATTGTGGTTATGAATGTTGAAAATTATCGGCGCGTTAAATACAGCTTTTTAAGCTATTTCCATCTTATCTGTGTTCTTTTTTCCCCTATCCCAAACTAGACTAGGCGGCCTTTCACCAAGTTTTTGACTTAAGTTTTGTCAATGTTGGGTTTTTTGGGGGTTTTTTTGTTTGTTCTTCCTCCAGTTAAAGTTGTCTGGAGAAAAACAAGAAAGAGAAGTGATTAAGTGATGTGAGGCTTCGTACCTGAAACACATGGTTTATATGAATTCCCAGGCTGAGCCAGTGCCCACCAGCATGCTGAGGTCTAACAGTGTTTATATGGTTTTAAAGTGTTTATCAGCTAATGAAGAAACGAATCCAGGTATTTTGCTTACGGAAAGAACATATGCGGTGACATGTGTTGTTTTGCTTTCACATACTGTAGGTACTGTGTCATGTGTATTCAGACACACAGTAACTTAGTCACTCTTAGTTTAAAAAAAAAGTTTTTGGACAATGTGCGAGACTAAAAGTTATCGAAAAGCTATTTTTACAGTAAGAAACCGCGGCTGGTAAATCATACCTAAAGGATGACATTTTCCGCTTTGAACCTGAAAAAGATTTGACCGCGTTTTTGCAAATTTAAACTTCTGAATGCAAAAACAAGCAATTATAATACTGAAATAAACATTTTAAATTCCTTCAAAATATTTCTCAGTGTGATTATTAACGTTGGCCTGAAAATTTTTGGAGTTTTTTTGGTTTCTTTTTGGATTATAAGGAACGGTATCATGCTTTTGTATTGCACATTAATAGTCTTCTAAAAGGGAGAAAACAAAAAATTATTCCATATTGATGTCCAGCCGTCACATATCTGTCATATTAACCAAAGTGTGACTTGGTACTACGAACAAGTTGTCTTTTGTTCACATCTGACCAGTTCACGCAAGATCAAAATAGCCTTTATACTTAATTCACTGGCCTTTCTTTTTAGCCGTTTTGGATTCTGTATCGTCATATTTACGATAATACATGCAGTCATTTTTCTGGATTGATTTTCAATTGACTATTATTTGCAAAACCTGATTCAAAGGAAACGGTGCATCTCTTATAATGTCACCAGCTGAGGAGACATCTTCCACCTACAAGTCCAACAGCATTAATATGCACACAAAGGGTTAATGGCTCTGTTTCGACAGGAGGTCACAAGCCACATGTCATGAGGTTTCCATCTAAATTAAGTCATATATCAAATTCCAGGGGCATATTAAATCTTTGGGAACTGTTCAGGACTGGAGGGGAGTGTAATAATCCAATTGTGTAACAGGACAGAAGAAGGGGCAGAGATAGCGGAGAGGTAGTCCTCTGGTCACATACGGTCATGCGTGGCTCTAGACAGTGTGCGGTTGCACTCGCTAAAGCATCCTGGAAGGAATCACTGACCTTCTCGTGGGCGGTGGCCACAATCACACCGGTCAGTCGGTCTGTGGCGTTGGGGAGCAAGGCAGCGTTCCATGATAATACTCAATCTCCTCTGCCATGCCAGTGTTTAGATTGGGCTGTGAAATGACCACAAGCTGACAAGTGGTATGGCCTACTCTGCCCCAGCGAATAATTCTCCGTTTTCCTTTGGCCAAATACACGGACCTCCGGTTTTGAGTCACCGTTGGTTTTCAGGGATGAGTGCACCATCTTGAGTGATGAATTACACGGGAGGTGAAATGGAAGTTGCAAACAGATGATATTTGTAATCACCGTTTCACTTTAAATTGCCTAAAATTACCTCTACCCATGACCTGTGTGTATGCCTTGCTGAAGTGATTATGAACAGGACAGTGTGGCGTCACTGAGAGATTGCTCAGCCATATGCGTTGTTCATATTCAGCAAACAAAAATCCCCTATTATAGGAATGGTTTCCAAATAGCAGGGCAGTGTGGCGATAGAGGACTGTTGGCTACACAGTAGTTCTCCTGTGGAGTCAGGGATTGCTCCGAGTTCATGCTATGACTTTCACATTAGCTACATTAACGGCATGTGTTTTAGGTTGTTTTGCATGTTGTTTGGTCCTGCTGTGCTGGCTGCATGTTGTCTTGCTGTGTCGGCTGAGCAGATCAAGCTGAGCCAGCCGCTAATGTCACTGGCTGAGTCTGCCAGAGCTGACAACAGGTACATAGGGTACTTGTCTATCGTCCAACACTCAACCTTCACACCTTAATGCCGCGCTCACTTGACCCCCTGTACAATGTGGACCAGGGAAATACACTCACATATACTTACCTTGTGCTGTGAATATTACCGTATTCTCAGTGTTGTTATTTTAAATTTTGAGACAGAATACGTTCCCATCCATCGTAACTTAAGATCTGGAAATAAAAGAAAAGAGTCAAAGTGTATCATCAGAAGGTAAATGGAGTAGCAGACGTCTTATTGTTTGATACAAGTTGATCTCTTTTTTGACTTGTGTTAATGTTCCAGTTGTAATCTTGTTCCAGCAGTGCCTCATAGCGTCTGAGCTGCACTCAAGTCCTGTTCTCTGACTCACTTTACACAGTTTGTCTCACCGTGGATACACTGTACCGTTGACTGCCAGCTCTTTACAGACATAACCAGCACCGAGTGTGTTTTTATTCCTTTGCAAAGCATCTGGGTTAATCTGATATTAGTCAGGAAGGATCATTCTACCAAACAAACTACTAAGATCGGCTTCACAGAACTGTTGATCCTGCAGCATATGAAGATGCAGAGATGCATGGCGAAAAATTACCACGCCAAATTCTGAAAAGCCACGTCTGACTTTCACGAATCCTCAAAACTTGATTTAAAGTCATAAGAGCCCGTGTTTTGTTTGCAGTATAAGTTTGTTTAGTTGAATTAGAAATTCCCTGAAGGCAGATGATGTTATTAGCTATGACATTTTGATCTGATCGGCTATATTTCACATTCTAAAAGATCGCCTCGAATTGATCCAAAGTTGAGATGTGTGCTGCATCCATGTATTGATGGTATTTTGCGTGTCCCGTGGTTTGCATGTGCTCAGTTTTACATTCCTTACCCATTACACATGGGGTCTACTATAGAGAAGTCATTTACTATGAAGACATGATGATCCCATGAGAAGGTCATGGACAGCTGTATTACTAATACCCAACAGGACAAACAATATGTTTTGAATTAAGATTTGACCCTGGAATAAGCCTTATCTCATTTATAAATCATAGCGGGTTAAATATGATTTGTAAGAAGATTAGGTCATCTGGAGTCTCATCTATACTGTCCCTTGGCAGTGATGGGGTGCAGATATAATCCAGTGATTCTTACAAGCTGTTTCGTGTTGTTAAATACTGCTAAGCATTTTTGTTGTTTTAATATCATCCTAATCTCCTTAGACTGCCAGTTGCTGTCTAGTCCATAGCCGGCTGCTTTATTGTTGGCCCTCGATGCTGTGCAGGTTGTGTCTGGATGTCTCTGCACAATCATCTGCAAAGAATGTATTTAACTGTGTGTGTGTGTGTGTGCGTGTATATATATATATATATATATATATATATATATATATATATATATATATATATATATATATAGGTCATTTAGGCAACCATGTCTTGTTCTTTTTTTTCACGTGCATTCTTCTTATATTAATTGTACCAAAATTAGTTTTAAATTGTTCCATTTTAAATGTCTTCTTTATTGTTTTGAAGTTTGTAGAAAAAAAAACAGTTAAAATCTTTGGCACATCAGCACCTCTTTTGGACCTTCTGCTGACAATATCGCCCCTGTTACTGACAAAGTTAAAAACAAGTTAGAAAAGAGAAAAGAGTTTTAACTCACTGGCTGATCTGTTTGACTCATCAGGATGTGTGTTTAGTGTTTATCATACTTTGAAAAGCGAAGCTCTGGACAATAGTTACCGGTCTCCGGTGAAAAACGTCGCACAACGCAGCTTTGTTTTAATTTTTCGCTCTCTAATTTAATATCATCGTCCAAACATTTCAGCGCGAGGAATACCGTTATGCTTAAAACTTTTAAAAATGCACAAAACACTCAAAGCCCTGTGTTGAGCTGCTTGTGCGGGTAAACTGTGCTGCAAATTTAATTCGTATTTCATTTCATGTGTTATATTTTCTTTATAAAAGCATACCATTGACATCATGTTTTCACAGCAAGGATACTTTTGTATGCAATGATGTTTATTTTAATATGATCATATGAACCTCTGTTTCTTTTCCATTTTTTATTTTTTTAATTTCTAATTTTTTTAATTTAAAAAAAATTTTTTTTTTTTGACGACGCTCATACTTTTAGATGTGGCTAGTAGGCCATACAGGTAAGAGAGAGGGGGTGATAACTACACGACCCAGTTTGCTGATCCACCATCATCAGTTTGCTGAAGATAACATCAAAAGTAATAATAATGCACATTACAAATCATCGAAAGAGTGCACAAATAAGTAAAAACTGCAGTTTAGGTTTCAGTCACACTCTCCCTGACATGTCACGTGGATTGTTCGTCATCTTCTGCACGTTGACGTGACCTTGTATGAAAACGGCTTGACCGCTTGCACACAACACGGGATTTTTCTGCAGTTATGATACTTGGTGGAATTTACTGACTTATCGGACTTTACGAATCATTGTAGGCTGATTTCGATGTAGTCAGAGCAGAGTAATCAGACAGTCAGACGTGGTATTAATTCACACTTAGAAAAGAATGGAAATATTTTCTAATCTTTCCTCCCGTAACTTAAAAACACTGCGTTCTTCCTGTTCAGCCTTTCATAAATGGATTGTGTGTGTGTGTGTGTGTGTGTGTGTGTGTGTGTGTGTGTGTGTGTGTGTGCACACGCGTGCGCTACATAGTTACAAAGCTCAAAGGGTTTAGACCAACTTGTTGAACACAATCCAATCCAACAGGTGGTTCTTGGAATTTTACTGTAATAGGTATTTACTGTCATTACTAATTTTAAACAATTGAGTCGTCATAAAGCTTAGCCTGATTGTTATCCACAGCTATTTTTATTTAGTTTCATTGTAAGTGGATTCAGATCCCTGAAGATCTCCTCAGTCTTCTGAGTTGCATGTCCAATATTATTAGGTGCTATGAGTTCAGCCTGTGTAAATCTGTTAATGCATAAGACCATAAGAGCTTCTTATGTTCCAAGCCAGGTCAGAGTGAAGACACATCAGATTAATATTTGATCATGCAGAAGGGCCCTTAATCAGATTTTCTTATTCCCTCAGCTGAGCACTCTCCAGCAATTATCATAATTGTTGCGCTAAATTCGCTTGTCTTTACGGCCGGTGGTTGGACGTGAGCGTGCGCTGTGAGGAGGGGATTCCAGCACCAAACCCAATTAATGCAGGATGGATGGCTGGGCCTGCCGAGGGGAAGGGAGGATACACAAGAGGGGAAGAGGAAGGGGAGGGCCGTGTGCGGCCGCTCTTGATCCGTCCCACAGCGAGCGACACGGCCCAGGGCGGCGCACTCGACGTCAACCACCTGGAGGTCTTTAGGACATACTCTCCTCATGTCATTATCCCTCACTGCCTGAGGGAGAGAGATGTCCAAACTCCACGACGCAAGCCCAAAATTGACTATTAGGGACTGCAAGTGTCCCTATTAAAATGCGAGATTTTCTCCAGGCCAGATTTCTCTCGGAATTGTTTAATTCTTCACCACAGGCGACACGGTGGCCCAGTGGTTAGCACTGTTGCCTCACAGCAAGAAGGTCCTGCGTTCGAACCCCAGGCTGTCCCAGGTCCTTTCTGTGTGGAGTTTGCATGTTTTCCCCATGTCTGTGTAGGTTTCCTCCCACCATCAAGAGACATGCGTGTTGAGGTTAATACCCCTGCCTGTGTCCCTGAGCAAGGCAATGACAAAGACTGGAGTTGGTCCCCGGGCGCTGCAGCTGCCCCCTGCTCCTACTGCGTATGTAGAGGATGTTATGTGCAGAGGATGAATTTCACTGTATGTAGGTACAGTGACAATAAAAATATCTTCTTAAAAATATTCTGTGGTAAGCCCTCTCAGACACCTTTTTTTTGTAATAATTTTCCCTTTTTTTTTTCATTCTTGCTTGTTCATGCTTTCTGTGACTCTTGCTCTCTTTTAGATATAAGAAGTCCCTGCATAGTCCTTTTTTTCTTGAGCCTTGGGGGGGGGGTCCCCGGGGGTCCCCCCTACATGTGTTGTTGTTTTTGTTTTGTTTTTTTAATTTGGTTGTTCGTGTGTCTTGTATACCTGTTACAAAAAACTTGAAAATTAGAAAATAAAAGTTTTCAAAAGAGGGATTGAAAAAAGTAGGAAATATTAAAAGCCATGTTTTAAGAGTTACCAGTGCACAGTCATCAGGCTTAAATCAAATTGCGTTTGCAAATAATTTTATATAATTTGTTTTAGCATGCTTCGTTGTCTGATTGGTTGGGTGGCCAACATAGAATGATAAACCAAAAAATCTACCAAAATCAAAATGAAAATATTTTTAAATCGTTTTACTGTGTTTGTGTGTTTGTGACCGCAATGTACTACAACTGACGGTCCTTTCCTGAAGCCCTCCTGTTGTGGTAAACTCCACCCATTTGGAGCTCTAGCAGGTTAACCAACTTGAGTAATTGTTTGCAACTACGATTTGTAGCTCTTAAGAGGGCCGAGATCTACAATAATTGAGTCCCTGATCTTGAATTACAGCCTAATAACACACTGTACCTAAGTCGAAATTGTCAGCGTAATGCTCTTCCTCCATCTCATTCAGCCAGAAAAGTCTTTGCTTTGCTATGGGATCAGTAAGGCAGATGTGATTTCAACCCAGTGGTATGTGAAATGCATCCAGGAATCCTCTAAGTCATAATCAGCCAGAAATGTGCCTGTCTATAGGATGGATGGACACACACACACACACACACACACACACACACACACACACACACACACACACACACACACACACACACACACACACACACACACACAGAATTCCACGAGTTTCTTCATAACAGATAGCTACAGTTTCCTCTTCCACAGTTTTTGCTACCGAACAGTCGATGAGGAATGATGAGGGATTTAAACTGGCACTGCTCACTGTTGATGGTAAAGGATTGCATCCCGGCATTTTCATTCGTTTGTTTCAGACGTTTTGTTGCAAATACTGATCTGTGCAAAAAGTTGACGCTGAAACATTAGTTTTCATGATGATCTCCATGTACAATTAAAACGGTTGACTCATAACCTCATTCTTACACAATTCAAGAGTTTTTGTTCTCAAAAGACACAACTGCCATTTGAAAAAAGGTTGACTTTAACTCGTAAACTGTTGGAGAGAAAAAATAAAAATAATTAAAAAATAACGATATTATATTTTTAGAAGAGACAAGGTGCAGTAAAGCCCTTGCTTAATAAAATGATGACATGTTTAGACCAGACTGGGTCCTCTGTAATGTAGGCTTTTCAATAATCAATAATCACCTGAGATTCAATAATCTCAGGTAAGGATTCGTGTTTGACATGTGTTTGATTTGTCACCATATTTTGCTAAATACACAGTTTTTGGCCGAACTCTTCAGTTACACTTGAATTTTCTCTGTTACTTGTATTTTCTGATTACACCTCGGATAATGACACTTGTGACTCGAAATTATCCGAAGTATTTAAATAAAGCTGTGAAAACTCGGTGAACATTTCCTGCAATGACTTTTCTTTTGTTCTCTGACGAATAAATAAATTGTTGTCAGCTGACTAGTTTGTCATAAGCACAGCCTTTAAACAAATGTGCCTGTGGACTGGTTGTGTCTCTATGAAAGCCATCTATCCTGGAGGAGGGCAAGGTACCGTGCAAGGAAACACCAGGAGAGATGGTTCCTCATTAATCTGTACTGACTGGCTGGAAATTGCATCTTTGTAATGAGCATTAGGTGTGCATCTACATGAATTAAAGCTGAATGAGCCACTGATTGATCACCTCCTCCCAAATGACACACCCTCCATGATCATTATTGTTTAAAAGTGACTAAATCATATCAGGATGATTAAAAACCCCGGCTCTAAGGGAAGGGAAAATACAATGTCGAAAAATTGTGGGGGCCCCCCTTCAAAAAAATCTGTTCAATGTTGCTGGGGTTATTTCCATTTGTGGTGGTGAATGTATTGAACTATAAGGAGCAATGGCTAAATCAGGAATAAAGTCACTTTACACTTTACATTCTACACTTACACTTAACATTCTACACTTCTACACTTTACACTTTAAGTCACTTTACAAGCCGAGCATTATGGAGGAAGTGGACGTGGCGACACTGGTAAATAAATACAAAGTGACATCTTGCAGATTTTACAGCTTATACTGTAGCATGGAGGGTAAAATGAAAGCAAGGCATCGTATGCAGTGCAAGAGCAACACGCAAGACGCCCTGCAGGCAGCAGTTCTTGTAGTCGTGCATATTGTCTGTCTTCTCACACATTCATAATTGGCTAACTCACTCTTAAGTTGCCTGTGTGGCACATGACTCCCATCACGTTCTCATACACAGTCAGCTGTATGCTACCTGTGTGGGCTGTGCTCCATCTCAGCAGTTCACCCCCCTCACCCCCACCTGCCTCGCTGCAGTCTGCCTCGTCCGATCAGTCTATGGTCAGATCTCACTAACAGACAATACGAGCGGCTATGCACGAGTCAGTTCTGCTCCACGTAATGTATAAAGCAGCATTTCCGTACACAAACAGGACACAGTGTGACTATCACAACTCCATACCGGGTTCAGACACCACACTCAGTAATTATGGGGAGGATTCTTGCTTTAAAAAAAAAAAAAAAAGGTGACCACATGAAAGATCTGTCAGGGTAAATAAGAGTAAACAGGCGATGTTTGATGTTTGGGCCACAAAAATCCAGGTATTTTTACGCATATTGAGGCTGGTATTAAACTATAGGTCTGGAGTCACTGAAACAAAAACAAAACAAAAGGCCACACATCTCTGCTAGGTATTCAGACCAAAGTTGATCCAAAGTGGGCAGCCGATTTACTGCTGTTTAAGTCACATTTATAGATTCCCGACTTCCCATTTGAATTAGGCATTAAAAAAAGGAAGAATATATTCTGTAAACTCCAAATGTGAATAGACTGCCACTGTGTTGTGCTTTGATCGAAAACGTTGAACGCAACACCTTATCAGGGAACCTGCAATTGTTGCAAGACCAAACTGATAGTGTAATTTACAGTGCAGAATTTGCCGCATGTAGCGGAAATAACAGCTTGTTTAGTCCACGTTTAGTGAAGAAGAAGGGTTTGTCACTGTGTATCTTGACATATTTAGTGTACCTGGACACATGAATGTTCCCGTGTAATGTCTTTCTGGTAATTATTCTGCCAAGCACCCTGTTGGGGTAATTATACTAAAAACACCCTCATTAGCAACATCAAGATGTTAACCCAGGAAGCCTCACTATTCCCCTTACCTTCAGCATCAAGGCAAGCTGGGCCGTGTATACCTTATACTTACACGACTTTCATCTGGCTGCAAAACACCGTGGTAGAAGACATTTGTGGTCACTTTGGTGTTACATTAATTCTGTCCAAATTTCATCAATTGACGTTGTAGTTTTCTGTTTGTTGTCACAAAGGCGCTGCTAATTATATTAAGGGAAATATTTTTTTATTTTTAACTTCTTTTTTTTTTAACCGTAATTTGCTCATTCACATTGCATTCCACATGAAACTGAATGTTACCGCAAACTTAAAGCTAATTCATTAACATGTAGCTAGCGGCAGTTGCTTTAAAGATCACATGATTTTTTTTTTATTCTAGTTACCTGTTGTTTTTTTCCCCCAATAGTTAATTTGCATCTATTTAACAACTATGTTCTAGAAATTCACAAGAAAAATAATCATTTTATTTTTCTGTTTATAAGAATTTTTTTTTTCCCTTCTTGAAAATCCAGTAGGTCATCCCACACTTAGGGGCATTCATAAAGTGATGTCCGATGAACTGGGAACAAGAATGAGAGAAAATGTGTAATCGTCAATCCCCAAATTGAAACTAGCCACTAGCATATCGATGTCCACATTGTTGTAAATATGCCCGGCCATGGTTGGCTGTTAGTTGAATCAAACCCCCCCTACTTACTAAATGCCACCCAGCGAGGACTGTGGTTGTGCCGGGCAGCTCCTTGGTGTGAATGTGTAGCAGGCCCATGCTGAAAAAGAGCACACATGCTCAGTGTACTGACCTGGGTAAATAAAGGTTAAAAAAAAAACGATGCCGTTTCATTCAGATATACGTCAAATCTCAGAAGTTTGCGTTGCTCTAAATATCGTTTCATGGTACCTTTAAAAAAAATGCTAACATTGCTAAGAAGCAGTTTTCCACTACAAAAAAAAAATGCAATCATGATACAAAAACTCATACGCAGACATGCAGTCATAACAGCAGTGGCTGGTGAAGAAAAATAAGAATAAACTTTTGGCCGTCTTGTCATCCCACAATGTTTCTGATAATATCAATCAACAAACTCACTTGTCTGAAAATGGACAGCCTAACAGTCTTATAAGCTGCTACTTAGGCCCAATACAGTTTGGTTAGACCAGGTAGGCATATACATCCTCCTATACTCTACTTTCCCTATGAACAAATGTAGCAGTGGGTAAAATGTTTGTCCCTAACCCCACTTAGGTAAAATGCATAAAGAATGACAATTGAAAGTGTAGTGTATTACGTTTTTGCTTGGTACATGTAAAAAGGATCTACCATACCGCCAAAGAAATAGTCGACTTGTCCCAAGCCCTGCATTGTCTTGCAATTTGCTCACCTTAAATTATTCAGGGACAAGGCTTTTTTTATGTCAGCAACTGTGTGTTTTCAGTGACAAAGCTAGCCAGAGCTAATAGTTTCACTACGTCTGCCGTTTTATGACTGACATAGCAATAAGCAGATTGTCCAGATATTTATGCCATCTGCAGCGAAGAGAGATAATTAAAGTATATAAATTAATCAAGTGCAATTAATTAGAGGCTTTATGTTCAGAGCAGTACATCTTTGCATGTATAATTTATATTTATTGATTTGTTAGGTTTCATTAGCCTATAAGATAACAGTGGAAATGCATTAGAGGGGAAAATGCACAATTAGCATGCGGCAGGGGCTGCTGGTAATTGATAGATCAGCAAGCGCTCCCTGCAGATATAAAGCTGTGTAAACTGTCATAAGCAGTTACAATCGATGACTGATATTTCGTGCCATATCTCTCAGTTGATTAATGGTGTTTTTGAAAGCGGCCTCCCACTTAATGGGAGCCTGATAGGCATGCAGAATTTACTGTTTAATCAGGGGTAAGAATTTATTGCGGTCCGGAACCAGTGTAGTTGCTGGAGGAAATGTATGATTGGTCTCTATAAGTGCTATGCTGATGTTATTTGCTCCCGTCAGCAACCAATATGGCTGAGCATTAAGAGCTTTGTGCTTCCCAGTTGATTTCTCATTGACTGTGCTGCCATCGTTCATCACTGGCTGGTTTCTCTCTGCTCTGCAGAGCTGGGAAGGAAGCAAGCTGGATAGTCAATAGTAGGCTGAGCCAATGTTTTTACAGCATTTAAACCTTTCCTACAGTGCTAACAGTGTGCAAACTGCTGTAAGCATGCAAGAAGGTCCCTTATTTTCTTGGTTATTTCATTACTTGAATTGCATAATTAAAAGTTTGTCTATTTTAAGAGGACATTAGTTCAACTACCACTAGGTAATTAAGAGTTTCTTTGCATATACCTCTGAGATAACCATTTGTTGTAGACATTTTGCCGGAGGGGTCACTGCACAGGGATAGTTAGGAGTAGCACAGGGATAGTTAGGAGTAGTGCTGTTTGAGCTGGTTGGTCTCTGATGACAGTCATTAATTTAGAGATCAGAAGCATTTAGTTAATGCCAATACCTCTTTCTATGTATGACCCATGTCCTCCTGTTTAGAAGATGACTTCTAAACAATCTTTATGTGGAAAGAATTACATACACACATGTATGCACACATGTATGCATACATACTTCTTGTTCTGTACTTTTCAAGCATTCACGTTTTGCAGCTATTGTTGGCTCATGCTGCTCATGCAGACTACCTCATGGAAACTGGAATCATCTGAACTGGTAGCTGCTATTTAGTGTGGTTGACATATTTCGAAGGTGTTGTCACTACATGTTGCGTCAATGATAATTCATGTGGCTGCAGCAACAGAATTACTCCAAATAGGATGTGGGTTTTATTTGCACCACATGTTGTTCTCTTAGAACAGCTTCTGTTTATTTCCGCTGTCGGTGAGGACGACCACTTTCTCATATGCCTCCGTATTTTGAGTCTCCGATGCGCTACGCTCACTCTTACTATACCTGTTGTACAGCGACGAGAGGAGCAGGTGTGCAGGGCATGAAGAATACTCAACATTTTTGGTAGATGGTATGTAAGATGCTGTGTCTCTACAACTGTTCTGCAGCTGGGTGCCAGACCTGGGTATGTTTTTTAGCTTGTGTCTCAGGCAATTTCCACTGTAAATGCTCACAGAAGCACTGCCTCCGGTTTAAGGTTCCAGGGCTGGGCTTCAGCAGGGGAAAAAGCTGCGTGCTTTTTGGTGATGTGCTTAAATTTTCAATCTTACATTGCACCTGCTGGTCTCCTGTTCATATTCCCAGCCTGTGGGCAGATGTGCCAAGATTTTTTCAGATGGTGCCATTGATTATGGACCTAAACAATTCCCTGGAAAGTTCCCAGCTAATTCCTAATCATAACAATGCTCCTAAGCCCCTTAATTTTGAATTAGTGAGCTTGAGTAGCTGGATGTGCGTGCGGCCCCATGTTTTAGATAGCTGTTTCCTTGTCGCCCTTTAAAACCAAAAGGCTAAATTTGGAATATGAGGATAGGGGGAAATGTTGGTGAATAATGCAGAGGACTAATCTGTTTGCCCATATATGTAACAAAAACTGTTTGACCTTCCCCTCCTCTCTGTTGCACATCGCTGAAGCTGGAGCTGAAATAACAGCTGGAGCTGTTTGTGACTCAGTCCGCTCTGATCCTCGCGTTCGGCTGTGGGAGCCGGTGGAGGAGTGGGCTCGCTGATAGCCGGACCATATTGACACTGCCGGACCGCTGTGGCCCTTCAACCCACAACAGGCTATCTGATTTCCTCGCAATGGATCCCCAGAGAGCGAGAGCTTCCATTTTTCTTAACTTGTGTATAAGTAACCTGCAGGACCTGGCTGGGAGGTCAAATCAATCTCTGCTATTTATTACTTAGAAATGTGACACTCCTTCTTAAATGCTCCCGTCCCCAATGATTTAGGCCCTGTGTCTGCGTTATGTCTGCAGAGAACGTGTGTCGGTGTGTGTACGCATGCCAGCAGGGCGGGGAGCACGGTGCTTTACGACCGCTGAGCCAAATTGTCTTTTTCTCTGTCCCGTCTCTTGTAAACAAAGATGGGTTAATATGCTCTTTGAAGACAGTTTTATGTAAAGCTTTTAGCCCTGGTGTATGTATCATATTTACTGTAAGTACACTTCAAACACAAGGACAGGCTAATGCAATGTATATTAGTAAGGATTGTAGTCATGCACAGGTCAGCTCTTGAATAGAGGGCTCTAAATATGACTGGTATCTTATGCAAGCTCGGCATGCAGTGGTAATCATTCAGATTATATAGTATTAAGTTGTACAGACAGTGCAGGAAAAATAGGACAGTGACACAGTCATTATCCTCTAAAGGGTGATGCAATCCTATTTCTATGGGAAGCGGAGCTTTGTTTATTGCGTGACAATGTGATATTGTGCGGCTCATGCTGTCTTAATTGGAAACAGTCTCACCCCACAAAAGGTGCACAAGGCTCTTGATTTTGTGAGGCAATCTCACCCCTCCCCATTCCCACCCCCACCATCCTCCATCTCCTCCTTCCCTCTGAAGAGCAGCAACCCCCCTAAAGCATTTCCTTAATCCTCCGGAAGATCATGCTCTCCCACTAAATATGGTACCTGTGGACAAACAATGGATTTTTCCATAATAATAAGTTGAAGATTTCATTATGAGTGGCTAATGGATGGATGGGCCTAGGTCTGAGCAGATACACAGAGAAGCTTCCTTTTGATCAGCAGCATGGGGTTAATCCTTGGTAAGAAATAATGGAGGGCAGTATTGAGCTGGGCTGAATTTACAGCCGAGAGGGCTCAGTGAAAGGATGATTTTTAGAGCCTCTCGCTGCGTATTGAAGGGAAGACTGTCTGACAAGTCATCAATGAGCCCTGGCGCTGTACTAAACTAATGAAAGCCGCATTTGATCTTCTCCGAAGAGGTTCAATACCAATCCTGCTATTATTTAAGCCTCAGCTTCACCCAAACCTGTTTTCAGATCCACAAAAATCATTGAACTGCACAGCGGAGTAAACTGTGTTTGTAAGTATTGGATGAAGAGGAACTATCTAAACTGCTCATAATGTATCCCTGTTGAATGCATCCACCAGGCTCCTCCTGAATTGTTTAATGCTCATCCAACTCATTGTGTTAGAGAAGTCTCGGTCAAAAGTAACACCCTTGGCGTGAGAGATTTGATTTTCTAATTTGTACTTGATTTAATTTATGCGGTACTTTTCCTGCGCTGTAAGAGACAGTATGGTTTTCTCATGCATCGCAACTTTTTTTGGCTGTTTTTCTTGCATCTATGATTGTCACCTTGTGGCTGGTCTGCTCACAGTGACACTTGTTTGTCTATAAGATAGTCGTTAGGTCACCACTTTAACAAATTAAACAATTGAGGACACATTTTTATTGTATTTTTAATTAATTAATTAATTTCTAAAATTTTTGCCCCTCTGCACAGTTCAGCTTTCCGATCTCAAGGCGGGCGATCCGAACGTAAAATACCACGTATCAAATATAGCCTTGCCTCCTCCTCGTAGACTTACAAAAATACAGAAACTTGCCTAGTGGCTATATTGTTTTGTCATTAAGGTAAACCAGAAATAAAACATGGATGCTGAATTTGGGTTCGGGCTCAGATGTTAAGGGCCACCCTGACCGCTCAGAAAGCAGGATGAAAGATTTGGCCTGAGTCTCTGCCAGGGAACGGGGCATGCGTCATCTGCTCACATCAATGCTGGGGCTGCACTGCAAGCAAAACAGCCCATCCTCACGCTTGAACTGCAATGTTTCAAGGTTATGTTAACTGAAACATGTTGAAGTAATAATATAAACACTGTGATAACAAGCAGCTTGGAAGATTTCAATAATAAATCTGGCATGGAGGGACTTACTGCAGTTCGGGATGATACCCAGTTGTTGTCAGTGGAAAAGTCTCCCTTAATGCATTCGTTCTGCTTGAAACCTGCGTAAACAGCATAGCGAATGTTGTATATTTCATATCGTTCATCTTAATCGGTGTTATTTTCATTCTTATTGTAATTCTTAATCTTTTTATACAGTCTGCTTGTGCTCCCGGGGACTTATAAATAGTTTTTTGTTTTTTTGTGTTATTTTTTTCAAGTTAGTGTTGGTTCACCATTTTGCAACAGAAAGGATCGCCGTCTGGGAACCAACGCCAGTGTTAGGAGGCAATAGTTCTGTTATAATAACCACATTAGACCATATTTTACTATCCTTTGCGTTCAATTTGCAATAACCTCATCTCAGCTGGTAATAAAAAAGCAAATCTGGCCCATAGTCGTCAGTTAAATTGGGTTCCAGGTGGTGGAGGCGTTACTTATGTTTTCATGGTATGACAGCGATTCATATGATTTTAGATGATTTCTTTGTTAGCATATTCTTTGAAAGGCTCTTTTGACGAAACACTCCAGGTGTGACAAGGCACGTGAGCATTGCACAGGAGACAGAGAGAGCTGTGAGTGCCCCAAACAGTTAAAAGAGGCACATCTGCATCTCGTAACCTCCCTTTATATACTGTATGCCTTCCTTTGGGACGAATCATGGAAAGATGTTGTGTGCAATACCAGTCTGAAAAGCATATTCTGATTCAAGGCTGTATGGGTTATCCTCCAAAGATGGCTGCTGTTGTTTCTACTTTTGCGTTTATCCCTGAAAGCGGAATCGTGGTCCGGGCCTTCTTTACTTTATACACACCAGTGCCGAAGTAAACGGGCTTAATATAAGTTCACTGGTAGTGATAGTGACACATTAAGAACTACAGGGTTCGCTGCCAAATTTCCAGTTTGGAAAAACAGCACCTGTAAGAGGAGAGGAAGTTGCAGTACGAGAGCAGAATGAGATGTCACACGTGTGGTGAGAGAGAGGGGGACAAATGGAAGAAGAGATAGATGAGTGAGAGAGGGTAATGATGGAGGCGGATAAAGGGATGCAGTGAGAGAGAGAAAGAGAGGGAGGGTGAGAGAGACAGACAGTGATAGAGAGGCCCACAGAGAGGACTGAGGTGGGGAGAGAGGAAGAATAGAGCTGCTGGGCCATGCAAGGGTTAGGCCTGCTAATCCTCACATGTATATTCTCCTAATTAATCCTGATTACCACTTTTTAATCGGCCTGCTCAGGCTGCCCTGGAATAAAGTGACACTTCCTAATGAATTAAACTTCCAATTTACAATGGTGCACTATTCTCAGAGCACCAATTGTTTTTTTGTTTTTTTTGTTTTTTGCAGCCAGCAATATTGGTCCCATGAGGAAGCCCCCCGGTGAGCCAGTGGCGTGTGGTCTCACTCCACGCTGGTTAACTGCTAAACGTTTGGGTCACACCACCTCCTTTTTACAGGGTCGGGCAAATCACTGGGGGTAATTTTGTGAAGGAGGCGGTCAGTCCACCCCTGCTGTCAAGGATATGACAAGCACAGACGACAATAAACCCCGAGCGGCTGCTGCGAGAGGCGGATACACAACGGTTGTGTACAGTTTTCAAGATGAACAGATCAAGTCTGGCGGGAAAAAGAAAACAGAAATACTCTCATGACCACGTAAAAGATGCGCCAAAAAATGTTTATGTCCACATTAGAGCTGCTACTAAGAGTGGGGAAAAAAAGGTTTTATGAATATTTCACTGACTCTCAGGATTTTGCTACCATCCAAAGGCAAAGACTGAGCATAGCACGATGACCTTCGACCCCCTCGGTCACTCCAGTGTCCAGTACAGTGAGATGCATTTAGGTGCAGAAAAGGTAAAAAGATAGATAGCTGACCTACCCTTTACTTCCGGGTCATTGCCAACCGGTGGCCAAACAGTGTGAAAGCACAGCAATAATGAACTCTGTCCCCTCGCGCTCGGGCCCTCTGCCTCCCTCATCTGAGTCTGTCCATCCCTTGGAGATGGAAACCTGTGAAGCAGTGATTGTTTCCACGATTAGGTTGGGAGAGTAGTGGAGCCATGGCTGCGAATCCCTCCCATGGATTCACCCCCTCGATGGAGCCCACCTGAAAAACAATAGCCAGCTGTCGCCCACTGGCTGATGTGCCTTTGATCAGCCAAATGAAGGCTGCTGGCATTTCTTATGGAGTGGAGATTGCTTATCGATCTATATCAAAATATTCATGCTAATCCCGGGCAGCAGAGACTATTTTCAAGCCGGGTTAGCAATCAGAGCTGCCGTCCTGTCTGGTGCAATTCGCTGAACTGGGAAGTCTAATCAGCCCGGGGTCCTGCAGTCAAATGCACTTTGCCGTTTAAATTTGGACCCCTGACATTGATGGAGGAGTCCAGAGAAAGGTGTTGACAAACCAAATTGTTTGTTCCAGCACTATTTTGCTAGAGATCAAGTCCAGAGTAATGCACAGTGAATTTGTTCATTACTGGCCGGGGGTGGAGAAGGGAGAGGGTTGAGGTTTCACCCACTCTCTCCGTTGTAGTTGAACTAGGGTCTCGAGTTGGGCTGGAGGTATGAGCGGCATCTTGATGGCGGAGGTGGTGATTGCATGCGCTGTTTGTGATGTGTGTGTGTGTGTGTGTGTGTGTGTGTGTGTTGGGCGGGTGGGGAGGGAGGGGGCGTTGATGTGAAGCAGGTGTGATGGTAGTGGTGTATCTATATGTATGTCTGTGGGGGAGGTTTGCAAGTCAAGCAACCTGAAGGAGAAAGGGGGAACAGTTGGCTGGCTTTAAGTTCAAGGCCTTTGTTTTTCTTTTTCTTTTTTCTTTTTTTTTCGCTTTTCTTGTGGCCCTTCCCCTGAAAACTCACTGGATACTCAGTAGATTAGGTAATTTGAAGGTGTTACCTGAATAAAATGTGTATATATTGTTCTAGGTATTACACTTGGTCTGGTTGGTTCACTGGTGATTTGTATACAATTTCTCAACACACTGCTGAATGTAGTCTCATTTCTTATCACATCTGTTGTATCTCAGCTTAGACGCAAGGAGTAAACTGCCTTGATAAGAATATCAGTCATGTGCCATCAAATTATACCTGATGTCCGCAGTAATAAAATAATCTGGAATATTTATTTTCTGAAGGTCACACTCACTACCATGAAGTTTTTGTTAATGTGTAATAATTTGCCTTGTTTTCTCATCTTCATCATACTGCAGAAACAAACATGAACGGGCTGGGCGGTATTAACAAGTTCATATTGGCATAACAAAGTTGCCGTTATATTAAATTGCACCGGGCTTCTGCAGGACGTGAACGCCCTTAATTACAGAATATGTTTCCTTCCCTCCTCCAGCCGGCTCCATCCAGTGACGTGGGATATGCTAAATCGGTCCCGATACGTTAATACTGTCATGCAATTATTGCGCAAAGAAATCTGTGAAGAAACAGCGCTGCCAGAATGGAGAGATTATCCTGTTGGAGGGCAAAGGACTAATGTCTTGCCATATGGCCCAGGTTGTAATGTGCAGTGTCCTGCTTAAGGGTCAATCATACATCAAGTATTAGTGTCAGGTGGGGATTAATGCTTAAAGTTCCCTCACCTCAGACATAACACACTGTACTTTACTTTGCCTAGTTTCACTAAGCACCTGGATATGTCTTATTCCACAAGCTGGACGACAACTGAGAGAGTATTTGTTCTTAAAATGAGACATCCACCTTTTTTAACTAACTAACCGCGCATATCATACCTGTCAATAGGTAACAAACATGACAATTCTCACACTTTTAGAGGCCGAATCCAATATTTTGTAGAGATGTTGCACGTTGAACTTTGGGATTATTTTGTTAATCTGTACAAAACAAAAAAAACAAAAAAATTGGAGACAAATTAAAATTCCAGGTCATGATTCAGTGTCTGTGATGCATTTGGCTTCTGTCTGTGTATCGGCCTGCCAGTCTGGCTGATTCACGTTCGTGTCGTTTTGTTGCTACCGCACAGCGAAACCACCGATTAGCCAGATTATTGCTGTTGTTGACCAGCTCGGGGCCCATACACGTCACGGAGGGTGATTTACTCCACACTTCAGGCTCGATGCTGGGCCTGCACCCGCAGCAGCCACGGATGTTGTGATGTATGTAATCAAAATTTATATTTAAACTTCAATACTTGCATTTAGTTTATATGGATTGGAATTACTCATTCAGTATGTACTGATGTGTACCCTGAAGAAGCTGTAATTTGATGCAGCGCACAACACATTATGCATAACCATATTGTATTTGATTGTTCCTGCTTGCTAAAAGCATCTTAGTTTTTTCCACAAAGCTTCTCTCTGTCACGACATCAGATAGGTGCATACAGTACCTCAGTGGAATAACAGTAGCAAGGAAACTCGTTTGTCTGGAATTGCAGAGTGTTCGCGCTCGGGCGCAAACTTTGTCACCTGGTAGGATACTAAGCCAGGTCCTGGCATCACGCATTAACCTAAATGACTATAACTAAACCTCATAATCCCTTTTTGACTGATTAGAATTGATAGATCCATGCTTAATTGACACATGTCCCCCCCCCGCCCAGTGCAAATTCCAGTATGAATCTTCTTGAAAGTAAGTGGCAAACCCAAATCTCATGGAATCTGAAACATAATGAGTACTGTAACCTTGAGAGACACGGTAAAGGGGATGCTGGGGGGTTGGTGTATTTCCGGAGTGACAATATGACAAGATGAGGTGTGTCTACGGTGCTGTTGTTTGTATCTGTGTGTGTGTGTGTGTGTGTGTGTGTGTGTGTGTGTGAGAGGTACACTATGTCAGATAGGGTGTAGGGTACAGGTGTCGCCAGGCTTTGGCGCTGCCTGTCACCTTGTGAATAAACAGCAGTTGTTGGTCGGGGAAGGCGGGACTGATTCATGCGAGACTGGCGGAACATGGCAGATGGATGTGCTTTTTCATATGTGTAAATAGTCGCAGCTAGCTATTAACATACCTCCGTGCAGATGGCAAACTGTAATAAAGTACAGGCGATAAAACAAGCCTCCTCGTCGATGGCTGACGCCCAGCCGATGTTTGTTCATTTTTTACATACAGTGCAATATGTTCTTTAGCACAAGGGCACAATAACTAGTGGGGATATTTAGGAGCGCTTGTTGTTCCTGAATAGTAAACAGTTTTAATGTTGCCATAAAAGCACTTGGAGCTGGCTAGGCTTTGGATAGCATAAGTTAGAAACTTGATTTTGTGTTCTAACTACACTTACTTTTCCCCCATTGTTAACATAATATTTGCTCTAATACACCATATAGTTTGAAATACCCACCCCCCACCCCTTGATTGAGATGCTGAATATATATTTTCCTGTTTTGAGGCCCTTACATCAGGTTGGGTTTGTGTGTCTTGATGTGTGTGAATAGCGTGCCAGAGCTGGCTGGTGTAGTTAGGGCAGTAGTGGTTACATGCAGGATCAGGGGTGTTAGCTGACGTACGAGCAACTCTGGCCCACAGCTGGTTCCCCTCCGACTGGATGATCTGCTCCTCTCTGACTCTAGAGACTGGAGAGGAGAGGCTGAAAAACCCAGACAGAGAGACTGGGGGGGGGGACTGGGAGAGAGAGAGAGAGACAGGGAGAGAGAGAGAGTACAAGAGACATAGAGACCAAAACTCAGACTCAGAGAGAAAGAGAGACAGACGGGTTGGGGGTGTTAGTGTGTGTGTGGGGGGGTGCATTATAGGCACCCGCCACAGTGATGTGCGGTGTGTGCTTTGTGGTGAGGGCGTATGGTGCGCGTGTGCACGTGTGTGCGTGCGCCTATGGAGCCTAAGGACTTGTCTTCTGTCTGCTGCTGGCAGTGGCAGCCAGCTGTCATGGGAGCTCAGAGAGAGGGAGGGAGAGAGGGAGAGAGAGAGGGGAGCCCAGGTGAAAGGGACGGCCAGTGGCAGACGTGGACTGGAGCCAGCGCTTGCTCACTCCAAATGAATGGTGACAAGGGAGCGAGAGCCATTGATCCGCTGGTCAAAGCACCCCTAAGGCTGCAGCCTAATGTGCTGAAAAAAGAAACATCAGCCCCAGTTGAGGCTCTGGGAGGGAGACAGTCCTCATCGAATGAAACACAGGTTCCACACAACACACAGTAGATCAATAGAACGTACTAGTGTGATAAGTGTTCATTTGATACATCCACATCCATTCAGCAAACTTTCATGACTTTTAGGGACAGATGTTTTCATATTACAACATATCAGCTCCTCTGCATAGATGTGAATTATTCCACATTATACTCATACTGTTTGAATCGGGGGGGGGGGTCTGAATTTGTCATACAGCAGTAATTTGATAATCATTCCAAGTTTCATAGCTGGGGTGATATACCGTTTTATATAGGGTTTTTTTTATGACCTGTAAGTGTAAAATGATAATAAAAGAAACATTTGATTTTCCATGATATAAGAATCCACTTATCATTGATAATTTTGCAGACTAGATGAGGTGCTTGTTAGGCCCTGGCACACGTTGTTCATTACAAATAGATATATATAGCAGCACATATGTCAACAAGAAAATCACAGTGTAAAAAAATGCCTTCAGGAGGTGTTGCCCATTTAACGTGCAGCTCTGCTGCTGCTGCTGCTGCTGTTGCGTACTACCGAAAACGTTTCAGCGAGGTGAGGAAAATGCTCTCATTGGTTTGTTAGGAATTTGCTTTTTTATTTATTTTTTTTTTCTTTTCCTTTGTTTCCCTTTTTTTTTTTAACTGTAGAGTTCCTCCCTGATAACATTTAAGGTGAAAATTGCCAGGGTTTGTTACACATATCCGTGACTTACAGCCATTTCCTAAGAATTTCCAGAGATGCGTTTGAATAATGCCTCTGAGCTACGGTACATGTGTTAGGAGTTAACAAGCAAACATGCTCAAAAAAAACAAAAATGAATGTAAGATGCAACATGAGAGGTAAGAGCGTTTGCTGGCTGCCCTGAAGAGCAGGCATGCCTTTTTCACAAGCATAAAACAGCACAGGGCTGTCTGATGAGCCGTCTGCTCCGTCCCTAATCACCGCATATCGATATGGATGACGACTGGCCACGCCGCACCTTGGTCTAACACGATGCATTTCACATCTCAGAAATTGCATGAATAAAAATATGTTGCCCCAAAATTAGTTTTAGTGGTGAACAAATGAAATTCATCAGTTTCTCTCTGAATATTGAATCCTTGTGTAATTGCCCCGATGTGGGGGACTGACTCGTCGCCGGGGTCTGTTGTAACCCAAGCCGCGGAGTAACGCCAAGACCGGTCTCCTTCAGGTGCGGCCCAGAGCTGATTGATTGGTCGTGCGGGCTAAAGGAGATGATTGATTGATTGAGGTTGGTTAGGTGACAAACAAAGCAATGCCTGGCTCATCAAGGTGTTGCACTGTCAGTGACAATAACCCCTGATCGCCTCCTCCCCACCCGCCACTACCTCACCCCATATCCCCTGGGACCGACCACATGCATATGTCCACACCTACACAGACAAATACAGCCACCTCTCAGGCAGACACACACACACCCATGCTTGCACCCACACGGACACACATATATGACACAAATACGGACTTTAGGTTTAACTGTGGCTCACTGGGACATTTTGCATGCACAATTTACTGTTTAATGTTGAAAGTTGATATGACAATTTGATGAGCTCTTTTCCACCTTTCCTCCACATCGACTTAATTAAACCCACTCTTAACATTCGGTGGAAAATGTCTGCTGTAGTAAAATAATCCTAGTTGTCTGTACCTAAGTCTGTTCCACACACCTGCATGTGCTTTGTGTATACACACATTTATGTGTGTGTGTGTGTGTGTGTGTGTGTCTTCTTGCCCCTGTTGTCCTCCCTGTACACAATCTTTAGAGCAGAGCAGCCAATGGCCCCGAGCCTCTCACGCATATTATTCATATTATTGTTGATTCAAAAAATTAGTCGCCAGGATATCCCTTTGAGATGGCAGAGATTACCGAAATCAACTTCAAATACTTCCCAGATTGGGTTAAAACTGCATGCATCCATTAGTTGGCCAACTTTGTTGCGGGGTATCAATCAAAAGGGGTTTTACACAAGCCTTTGATTTTGATAATTTCCTGGGGTTTTTTTATGGCACGGCTGATCCTCAGCCCAGCTATTACCTTAAAAAAATCCATCCTGCAATATTAATTTCTGTAATAAATTCATGTCAACCTTTGCCCTCCGCTTTGTTTTGATTACTAAATCCGAGGTTTTGTGTCTCTTTTCTTCTCTCCCTCTTTGTATAATCTTCCCTTACATGTCTGACAGCCTGCCCCGAAGCTGTTCCGCTGAACGTGGGCCTGTTGGCAGGTCTGCACTCCACATTTGGTGCACGTCCCACACATTTCCTATCTGGTGGGCATCACAAGCATTTCGCTTTAATTGCAGGGCTTCTGAGCGCTGCTTATTTGTATGTTTGTTTGCTTGCCTGGCTGAGCTATTGGTAATCTATTCTCCAGTCTTAGCGGGAGGAAACTCAGGCAGCCAGTGTCTCAGGATTCATTGAACTGGCAACAGGGTTAGTGCATTATCATGCTGGGTTAGATGCGCAGACATACTTGGCTGGCTTTCCCTGATTGCCGCTCCAGACGAGATAACTTAACTTTTCAACAAGTTTGTAGTTACACCTTTCCGTCAAACGGCACTGAGCGGTGGCGAAGAAAAGACGAAGAAAAAAGCCGCAGAACAAGGCGATACCCCCCCCCCCAAGATGAGTATTTACGTAGCCGAGTCAGTGTGTTGTTCGTGTTGTCTTTATTTTATTTTATTTTTTCCCTTGGTGAACATTCTCAAAACCTGTTATAGTCTGTATGTCCACCGACTTTATGTTTAGCGAACGAATATGTAGTTCCGGTTTGCCTGCTGTAGCAAGGGGGACTTCGATTAGTGACGCACAAGCGACGCAGGAGTGACGTGAATTCGCGGCTAACGTTGAGCAGCTGTTGTAATGGTAAGACGTGCTGTTAACATTCTCTGTCCCTCTGTTAAGCTAGCTAGCGAAGATAGCTGGTGAAGTGGCTGTGCCCCCATGCTGCTGCACAGGATCTGCACAGTTTGTTCTTTCATTGTAAGTGTGCAGATCCTGGTTCCTGGTGCGACTGGTGTTCTTCACTCTGAGCAGCCATCTTACAGCTGCTACGTTTACTCATCGCTATTTACACGTCACATGCCCGTCCATCCCGTCGTGTTCGGCGCTATCAGGATTACATTGGATTTTCTTATCCTGTTGAGAAAAATACATGGATAATCTGAGAGGAGATCAAGCACACAAAAGAACAGATTTTGTCAATAATCCATCTTTGAATAACAGATCCAACGGTCAATGTGTCGTTTAGCCCCCCCTCGCCCCTGCCTCTCTCTTTGTCTGTCTCGGTATCATTTGCTTGTTTTTCCTTAACCAGATGTTGACCACTTTAAAAAAAAGAAAAAACAACTGTAATTTATCCTACAAGAGAACACAAACAGACCGATACGTCCAACCAATTGCACTGCAACAACATTGTTAATCACAAAAATATATCGTTACACCGTGAACTTGGACGAAATTCGCCTTCTGAGATTAAACAGACCGCAAGAACGACAATAACCAAGCCACGGAAACCGTTATTATCAAATAATTGAATAATTATAAAATCAACAAAAATGAAAACAGTAACGTTAGTGATACTGCTGTGGAACCAAAACCTACTCTGAAAAAAAGAGAGAAACTAAGCCAGCTCCAATAACAGTGATACTGGTTCCCTGCAGCTTTAAACGTGCACTTGTTGAAATACAGACTGGCTGCTGTGGGTCACACACACACACACACACACGCACATGCAGCTGATGACTAAACCTTACCTTCTGCACTGCCTCGCTTCATCAGGGCACTCACTTTTGTTTAGTTTTACTGGTTTTAGGATCCCCAAAGCATACAGTAAACCCAGGTCAAATGTCATTTGCAAATAATTCATACTGTGTGTGTTATAAACCTGCTTTTACCTAGGGAGTACAAGATGGCCACAAAAAAATGTGCCTTCCAGTCATGTCAGCAACAACAATAAACTTTGCGACGCTGTCTGACCGCTCTCGCTCCCCCTGACCCCCCTCCCCCACTACCACTATATGTACCTCTCTGTAAGCCAGACAGTCTTGTGTTCAGAGTGATACACCTCTGGCAGGTACTACAAAGGGGCATGGGAGTGTGTAACCCCATCCCGCATTTTAGAGAGACAGCCTCGCAGAGATTCCTACTCGCCCATTGATCGGCGCCACTGAGGGAAATGGCAGTAAGGTAGAACGAGTGCGCTGAGTAATCTACTAATGCATTAACCTCCTTAACTTGGCCCGCTGATATCTGTGTGTCACAATTAAGCGAGGAGGAGGAGGGAGGCCCGAGCAGATTGTGGCAGTATTATAGATCACAACTAAAGCATATTGCCATCAGATTAATGCCGCCACATGCTAAGGGGGCGGCTGCCTCGACACACGGCGAGCACAGACAAGTGTGAAATATGTTTAATAAATGCATAATTATGACATCTGTTACCTTCCCCGGCACCTCTCAGTGCAATATTAACTGAAGGAATAACGGGTTTAAGTATGTGTTAACACTATGATAGCATGTTTAATTGAAATATGACTGCTTCATAATGAAGATTAAATTAAAGCTGGAGATAATCATCTGACACAAAGATAATTGAGTTGCAATCCTCTGGCAATGAAGAATAGCTCAGTGAAAACGGGAAAAAAAATAATCACTGCCCTTTGCTAGCAAGGAATAATCTTATTTCTCTCTGACGGGGGACCTATAATTTCAGCGCCTAGATTAAAGAGTGATTAATCAAAACAGTAATCCACAATTTGAGTGGAATCAGAATGACATATGTCTGCTTTATGTAATTTACTTTTCTCTCCCATTGAGGGAGGAACTGATTGTGCTGCGAGTGCGTTTTTTTTTTTTTTTTTTCTGGAGATCCCTCATCCCTCATCTCTCTGTTTGCAGGATGACTTGATGACTGATCCGATTGCGGAGGCTGAGAGGCTGGCAAAATGTTTTCATCTCTCCCCTCCTTAAAATAGCACAGGAGAGTGCTTGTGCTCTCCCAAACATATGGTCCCACGCTAGTGCCTGGGCTGGTTCAAAAGGGATTAGATACTGCAGGGCTAAGTGTCTCTGTGTCAGCGGTGGCACCCCGCTGCATCTCCAAGCCTCTGCACCGCCAAGCAGCAAGTAACACACACACACACAGTCACACACACACACACACGTGTGTACGTATTGACCCGCGCTGAAGCACATGCACGCAAATGTAAGCACACACAAACCTGCAAAAATCAGAATCTCCTTTGCTTATTTTCTTTCATTGTGCATCATTTTTCCTTTTTTTTTTCCCTTTTCTGGTGAATTTTGCTTCTTTTCCAAACTCTTTCCATGAAGAAGCAGTAGGGCTCGGAGAGAGAGAGAGAGCATGGGGGCTCTCTGGGACAAGAGCCAAGCACTGTGTTTTCATCCACTTTTGCCGCACTTTCTCCTGAATGGCTGGAATTCCACCAATTGGATAGTATAGATTTATACTTGGAAGCACCCAAATAGGCCGGCGTAGAGGTCGGTCAGTCTTTGTGGACCCAAAAGCCTGTTTTAGAGCTGTGAATAATTTAAGACTATGCTAAGGAAGGCAGTGTAGTATTACTACATGAGGACAATGGGGACAGAAAGGAAAATGACCAAGGGCAAAGGGCACAAGTTGGAATCGTCTCTAATGAGTGGTTGCTATGGAGAACGGCTCAGGATGTGGAGTGAAACAGAATCAGGCATAGCAGCAGACCATCAACCAAAGACAAACACAAGCAAATTCATCTAGGTAACCATCCAGGAAAGAAATATTGAACCGGCTTGACATGGTGTGATAGATAATTAAAGGCTGATAAAGGTGACATGCTGGAATGCATAAGTCACAGTAGAAAATAACAAAAGTATGTGCCCCATAATAGTTGAGGGGTAAAATCTGATGCGCATAAAACATGTTCGCCTGTAGTGAATGATGATTTAATCCTGCTGGAGTGTACTAACACGTGTAACCTTGCTCTCCCAATCTACAGTCCATCTTCACCACTGGATAAAAGTAGCAGCAAAAATTCAGTGTACCAGCTGCTCTGCCCGGCACGTTAGGGTCCACTTCCATGCTTTTCTATCAGATGAAGACCCACATTGCGTCAAAAGGTCAATAAAAGATGTATAAACCTATTCTCTAGTTGGTGGGTTTCCCTATTTCCCCTTGTTTTGACATATCGCTCCAAAAAAGTAATCTATTATTGAGCATTACAACCTTCTTTTTTTTCTTTTTTTTATCAAGCGTATCGTCTTGACAGTAATTGAGTGATCTAGTCTTATTCTGCACTGTTTTACAATGTTGAACCTTGTTTCCAGGACATTTCTTGACCAATATAAACCACATTTGAACCAAGTGGAGTTATTTCACACCTTTTGAGAATTTTCTTCCTCAATTGTCTTAACAAAAGTAAGATTTAAGACTGAATATATACGGGGGTGACCTGTTAAAATGGGCATTTTTAACCATGTCGTCGCGTCATTAAACCACCCCGCATGTCTTCAGTGAATCGAATGTGTCCAGTATATACCCCTTATGCATAAATCCTGCCCCCCTGTTCAATCCGGCTGTCTTGTATGTTATGCTCATGCATTAATTAGACGTATTGATTTTTTTAGACCCATCTTCAAAGTCTAAAATCATAAACAGTTGCGATACCAAGGACAAAACCTCAGTGTCAAACTAGTTAATCCCTCAGCTCATGTGAGGGCTCCACGAAACGGGGGGGGGGGGGAGAGAGAGAGAAAAAAAGCAGTTATCCTTGAATCGACTGTCTGCTATTGATGTCGGTGTCATTATCTCCAGATTGGCTCTGAATTAGAACAATGGCCATTTTAAGTACCATTTCCTCTTCCTCTCAGCCCCACTGCATGTGGTACACATTAGCAACTCGCCATTAGGCCAAAGCGCTTCATGTCTATTGCAATTGAGAGCCTCTCTCTTGGCTGCCTATATGGTAAGTTTTGAATCAAGTGACAGCTATGTTGATGTATATAATTTGGGAATACAGCTCTGCAGTTCTGCAGGGGTCCCACCGCCATGACATTGTGCAAAACTTGGACTCTCCAGGTAACATTTTACTAAGATGGCTGAAGTTTCGGTTTTGCAATACAACTGCTATGTGGAAATCTACATGTAAAGCATACCAGCAAGCCCAGTGTGTCGCATTTCTGTTAAGCTCCAACACTGGAGTTAAGAGGTTATTTAGAAAATAGAACTGATATTTACCTTTGGGTCACTGTCTGTCTGGGAATATATGAATTGGCTGGAAATCTATGAGCAAGATGAGTGGTCCAGAAACAACCATGCTTTGCTTTTTCTTTTTCTTTTTTTAAATCTATGTTTCTCAATGTATTGATGATTATCAGTTTTTGTTATTTATCCCCCCCCACTCTTCCTCTTTGTGTGTAATTACAGAAGGCCAATTAGGATTTCCGAGTGAAGACCGCAGCGTGAAAGGGAGAAACTCCATGACACGCAGGGGCATAGGAGGAGCCGGGAGGACAGGAGTGTCTTTCTCAGGAATTAAACTGCAGGGAGGAGGAGCATCGGCCGGCACACCAGCGGCCTGCCTTCCCTCAGCTGCTGGGAAAGATGGAGATACCGGCAAATCTGTGTTTGTTCAGCCACTCTACAAATATCCCCTCTCCAGATTGCGTCTGGCCAAGGAAACGGCACTTGACTGGGATTCTGAAATGATTATTGGTGGCAGTGTCCTTCTGGGGCCGCTTTTCTAAATGTGCCAATAAATTTCACATGTCCAGCTTTGTTTTGCTTTCATTAGCCCTCTAATCTCCATCCCAGGGCCAGGCTGATTCTGCCATGAGTGAACCCTCTGTTTTCTCTAGAGCCTGTGATTAATGACTCGACAGCATCATTACTAATGCAGCGCTCCCAGAGTTACATATCTGTCTCTGTTGACACAATGCCACAAACAGAGACGCACTCAAAAAAAAAAAGGGTTCGGCTTGACCCACCGACTATGTGGGTGTGGATGTTTATGTAAATACGTCTGGAGAAGTCGGTGTGTATGAAATGTGAGACAAGTGACATCTCAGACTGTGACAGATCTTGGTTCGTGCAGTTTCATCCTTACTTTAACACAGCTGAGATACTAAACGGTTTCATTTTAGTGCGTCACAACAGTGCGGATCGATAGCCAGCAAGTTGCCTTTCACAAGGGCACGCAAAGTTTCTGTCGCTCTATTTGCTCTCGATATTAAAACGGGTTAAACAGGGAAGGATTCCTGCTAATCACGGTGTAGCTCATACTGTAGAGGGTTTTTTTTCTCTGTGCAGTGTAAAGCACAAGGTAATGATTGCTAATGCACTCTCTGGAATGATGCTCAGGGAATCTGACCCACCGTCAACCCCATGTCTTTAACAACGCTGCCATTGTTCATCTTTTTTTTTCCTTTAAAAGTCATGTGCCCATAGTAGTCAGCTATTAACGAGACATTTACTGTACTTTTATTATCTCTTGAGTACATTGATTCATATTAGTCATGTAAATAGTCATCCCCCGGGATATTAGTCACCGATCCTCGATGGCTAGGATATCATATTTTTCCCCCCGCTTTGTCTCAACTCATCGCCCTCGTCATGGAGACATATGCAGAGCCTGGTAAACCTCAGAGTCATAAACTGCACCTTGGTGCTGCATTATACATCCAGCCAACGTGAATGTGTACCCATGACTAATACATGATGCGGGCTGTGCCAGGCTGACTTTTCCCTTGGCTAAGGGTGGTCTCAGCCAGACTGTGTGCGGTGGGAACAGGGAGCCATGATTGGTCCCGTTGTATGGTATAGGACAATGGCAGTCACCTGCATGGTGGCTTTAGCAGGTGCTCTCCCTCTCCGGTCTCAATGTCTTCACTGTCTTGGGAGCTATTATGCTGCCCGCTAGCTTGCTGGACGAGATGAGAGAGGAGTCGGCCAGTGTGGGGCCACGTTTGTCGTTGTTTCCAGAATTCAAGCGCACATGCTGGAAAAGTATCTCTCTCTCTCTCTCTCTCTCTCTCTCTCTCTCTCTCTCTCTCTCTCTCTCTCTCTCTCTCCCCATCTCTCTTGCACTCTCTCGCTCTCTCTCACACACATACATGCACACACATGTCCAAACACACACATACACAAATACATCACTAATAATAACATTAATAATGTCATTATTTAGTAGGTCAAGGTCCATGTGAGTATATTCGTCTTTGACGCTGTGGGATTTTGCTTCTGTGTAAAACACCATTTCTTCTCTACCGTAAATCTAGCACCTCCTTTTGACAACTTTGATCTACATTTCTATGACTTCAATTCACAGCATAAACAGTGATGTTTCCTGGGTATAAAAAGTGTCAGCAATGAATACACAAGGTCATTCGGGATTTCGGTGGACTTGAGAGCAAGATGTTTCAGTTCAGTACTTGTGTAAATGTACTGGCATCGCAGCCATACGTAGGAAACCATGCTGTCCATCTCTGCTTCGACAAATGATATTATTTCTGGGTAACGATGTTCTCCTTGTTTATTTTTTTTTGTTTTCCTCTGTGTTATTTATTTTATTTTATTTTTTCATACCAGGTCAATCATTTCCTTGGCAATTGAATAAGCCATTCCTTCCCATATTTAACCTAACCCTGGTCCAATAAATGGACACCACCTGTTTAAACGGTCAGTGCCATGTTGGGGTCAAGCAGGGTCCCATTTGATTGGCCACATCGAGTGGTCGGAACACGCCGCATGGCCTCTGTGGTAACTTTAAAAATGTTCAGGAAGTTTGGTTCACCCTTTACGGCCTAGGACATTTCCTACTACAGGAGTTAAGCACTCAGGACAGGAAACCATTTGCTGTGGCTGTAAGATCTCTTTAATGACTGTCTAACTAGAAACAGGCCGGCCTAATTCAGTGCCTGGAGCCAGCAGGAATGGCCTTGCATCCAGACCCTGTTAGAATATTTACTGCTTCTTCGATGGGAGTCTTTTTGACACTGCACCAATAAACTTAACAAGGAATCCCTTTTTAGTATGATGCAAGGCAGAGTGTGGTCAAGAAGTAAAAAAAAAAAAAGTTCGGAGAAAAGTGGCTGACCATTTAAACTAATCATGCATCTTATGTTTATGTACAGCTAGCAGTATTACTACAGACGGCTGTCAGAGGATGTCACAGCACATTTTGATAATTTGGTGACCTCGGTCACCTGAAAATGCTAATGCTAAAATGTGCACCAAAATGCCATTGGTCACTGGTCAGAACCACCCTACTTGGCTGTCCTTCAGAGGGACTAATTGTGTCGAACTGTAAAGCTCAAGTTTTAATAAATGTGAAAGGGTCGGATTGTCCTTTTGAAAAAGGTGCTGAGTCAAACGTATTGAGTTGTTGATACCCCAGACGTTTCGCTTGACAACTGTTGGTGCCGTAGCCTGTACTCCAGATCAAAGTCATTCCATTGTCAAGAAAGCCGCAGGGCAACTGTATGTACCTTTCCCCCCAATTTTGCATCACGCAGAGGCTTGGTAAGGGAGAGCAGCAATGGATAAAGGGTGCATACAGATGTTTTTCATGCACACATGGGTATCTATCCGTAACTATACACGGTGAGTCAGTTCTTCAACTGCCTGGCGGGAATGAGCTGGAGACCACCAGAGGGGCTTGTACCAGTCAGAGTGACTAGTTCTGTTACGATAACCCACCTACCCCACTCAAAATCTTCATTTAATAAGCCACGGGAGGGGTCACCCCCCCCCCTCAAAGTGCCACCCTGTCTGGATAAGCTGACACACTTCAGCTTCACTGTGCCCCCCCCCCTTCACATACACACACACACACCCCTTTCTCTTTCTTCCACTGTGGATTTAAACAAATGCAGTCAAACCCAATTAGGGGAGAGTGAGAGCAGCACAGGAGAGGCCCTGGTAATAGTAACTTTGTTCAGCTGGTTCCTGCTGTGACCAGCCCTCATTTAAATGAGCCGCTTGATAACCCTCAGAAATACGATCTCAGAGAAAGAGAGAGGGAGAGAGCGAGAAAGAGAAGTAGTTTCTTCTTTTCCCCTTAATCTCAGTGGAGCATCTTTTATCTGGGCCCTCACCTCTCAATTTAAGTGGCACGGCGGTGACAAAGACTTACGCAGTGAGGACAAGAAAGGTGCCAGTCATGTTCTATTAACAGCAGTCAATTGTGGAGGGTTGTCAAGTGAAACGCTATATGTAAACATGTTTGCTCAATAGGAGTGAAAGAAGTGCAAGTCGTACTAAAGGTGGTAATCATACATTTTGGTTTAATCGGGAATCAGGAACAGCTTAGTGTCATTTCAATCATGTACTTGCATACACAGAAGAAATGAAATTTCGTCTCTCCCAGCCCACAGCAGAGCAACACAAAAGATAAAATTATATCCAAAATGACGCCACAAAAACATACAAATACAGAGAGAACAAAGCAAAAAAACACACAAACAGTTCACAACACAGTCCACACAGTGTAACACAGTCCAAAAATTCCTCTGTCCAGAGAACGAACGCCAGCCAGGATGACTGCCGGTCTGCATGGGCTAGCAGTTAGCTTAGCCGTGCCCCGCTTCCGCATCCTGTCAGACCTCCCTCGGTGTTTACTCTTCGGGCGCAGCTCCGGGCAGGGTCATGGTCCTTGGGCCCACCGGACGCAGCAGACCAGGCTCCCTCAGCCGATCTAATGCCAGCTCTCCAAACCAGACACCCTCGACACACCTCCCCGCACTCCACACAACGACACAAACAAAAACAAAAACACTGCAGTCGACACTAGGCGAGGCCGCCGCCAGACTGCCTCGGTGTTTCCTCTCGGGCGCAGCTCCGGGCAGGGCTGTGGTCCCTGCGCCCACAGCATGCAGCAGACCAAGCCCTCCCAGCCATCAAACGAAAAAATTTGACAATCAAAATAACTTCACACAATGACACAAACTTAGACGCAGACATAGACATAGACGTGGACAAAGACACTGCATAGTCGGTGCTGGGTGAGGCCGCTGCAAACGTGAGTTCACGCCGCCAAGCTTGAGTAGCTTAAGTAGTAAGCTTGAGTATGTCCAGACTAAAACAGATGACTCTAAAAAGACATCTTTTTCTGTCTTGGCCTTCCATCCACACTGAACCAGTGTTATTGACCAGCGAAAATGGAGGTTTCAAAGAAGCTCTCCACAGCTGCCAAATTGGAAAATACCCGTCTTGCGTCACAGTATGGACGGGGAAAAACAGAGCATTTCAAAAACACCGGCGACGTGTGATCAACTGACATGTGATCAGCGGAAAACTGCCAACTAAGTTGCGTGCTCAAGATAGAAGAGACTTCAGTGTTTTTCCACAATTCCCGCATTTCAGTGAGGACGGGGTGATTTTCTCGAAAATGATCAGAAAACACCAATGTGGACGGAAAACTTCCTGCCCGTTTTTCACCGTGAAAAAAAAACATGGTCAAATCTCTGTGGTTGGTATGGACGTCCTCCTAGACTTGTGTGTGCCCGGCTTTTCATTACAGTGCCTCGTTGCCAGGAAGATGAATACAATTGTGTGTGTATGTGTGTGTGTTTTACACACAAAATTAGTATTTAATTGGTTAAACGCCAATTTTGTGTATGTCTCTGTGGTCGGTAACTGTCAACATC